>NC_053428.1:104879376-104968818 GCF_007990345.1 Gossypium hirsutum | reverse complement strand
TATACCTTTCTATAATTATATGTATAAATTTACCTTTTGTAAATAACATACATATATACACATATTTAATTTATGTCCACATATATACATCTCTTTAGTTTATAGATTTCATTTGTATTCACTATTTTTATTCATTTTATTAGTTTTGAATGAAGGATTAATCTTGTTCGATTTATATATTTTATTGTTTTGTATGTTGTTATCGTTGTTCATATCATTTTATACTTTCATATTCATTTGGTTTTGCTCAGCTAATAAATAATGTAATTTCGCTTTCACGTTATCGAATTTCGTGTTTATTTTTACTCGATATAACATAAGTATTGTTAAAATAGATATTTGTATTTAGATTCGAGAGACATTAGCCCTAACTGTACTGGGTTTCGGATTTTCCGATAATCTAAGGCGCGAATCTTTTAAACTCAAATTTTAGACGATCTCGGGTAAAAAATACGTCCACTTACTGGTCGTGATCTCATAAATCCGAGATGGCTAAATATCTTTTAAATAAGCATTTATTCGCGTATCGGAATTGAGATATTGTATCCAACTTACTGGATATGATTCTTTTCTCGATTAACGTGAAATATTTCCTTTTTCCAAAAATTTCTTTTAATACAAGGATCGTATTTTTAGTTTTTCAAGTTCTCAATTTTCGACATCAAGATTAGCTATCAACTAGGTACCATTTCGGGCGTACGAGGTGCTATCCTTCCTCGTACGTAACCGCTCCGAACCCATTTTTTAATTTCGTGACCAAACCGTTGTTTTAATAAAATCAATTATTTATAAAAACAACCCTTTTCCAGGTGACCCAATCACACCTCAAAAAGATTGTGGCGACTCCCTTTTTCATTTTAAAACCCAGTCGACCCGTTCATCAAAAAATGGTGTCAACAGCTTGGCGACTCCCTGGGGAACCGATAAGAGGGTCAAGCCACGTGGTGATTACTTTTTGTCTTTTGTTAAAAATTGAAAATTCGGTTTAAAATTACGATCCTTTCATCGCATTTATCTGTCTTTATCATAATCATCATCATTGGGGTTTATAATTGCTCGGTTTGTTTAAATTTTGGTATCTTCGCATTGCATTGCATGACCGTTGGTCACACCTTTTAAGTGGGAGTGAGAAGCTACGCCTTCGTGAGGTTTCACCTCCGCATGGGATAGTGAATCACTTTCGGGATATATCCGTACCTATGTCTCGTGAGATTTTCATCTCCGCATGGCCATAGGGAAATGTATCCCCCTGAATCGAACTCGTCCGTATGAGCCTATAATGGGTGAGGATCGAGGAATCTGCTGGTTACCCTACTTTAGAACCAAACCACATGTAATGAGCCATAGGAACTGACCTAGGTAGAGCTACTCCAAATTTTAGTGCTTACCTAATGAACGTGTATTTATTGTCGCTTATTTAAATCTTATCGTGTTTAATGCTAATTTACTTGTTTGTGATTGCATGGCATCTTCATTCTAAAAGAGGTGTGATTTACGTTCAGTTCTTGGTAGAAAGCTTATCATGGAAAAGGGGTTTGTTGATAAAGTAGAGGATAATGCGGCTGTGCGAATAAGGGCTGAAACGACACAACGGGAGAAAGGCGATAGTCTTACCGAAGGTACGTGTCAGAATTGTGGGATTTTACCCGTATCAGTGTAATCCAGAATGACCTCGAGAAATGAAAGAAGTCTGGATCAATGGGATTTCGAGGCCAAGCAGCTTTCTGTTGTAACTACGGTGACCTACCTTATCTGCTAGTGTCAAGTGGACAAGTATTTGTTCCGAGCCTGCTCAGTTTGGAATCCTGCCTACAGTTGTTTCACTTTGGGAAAGTAGATTTGACGCCTACTGTGGAGATATACGACCTTGCTTCGGTGCCAAAGATTCAAGTCGACAAGGCTTATTCCAGAGCTGCTTGTGTCCCTCCGTTGTTAAAGAAATTAATGAACATCACTGGGATGAGCGAGCAGTGGGTCGCTGCCCGGATCCAACGAAGGGCGACAGTAAATGTGTTCCTTGGAAAAGTTTGCGAGACTTGGTGCTTGTACATCCTGACTTAAAGAAAAGGTCGATGTCTTCGCTTTAGGTATCTATGGACTAGTGGTTTTCCCCAAAGCTTTAGGACACATAGACGAGGCTGTATCTGTTGTTCGATCGGCTTAGTAAAGGGGTTACACCGGTTCCGGCAATACCGCTGAAACTTTTAGATCCTTGAGTGCGTGTCGGAAAGCAGGGGAGGGAAGGTTATTGGATGCGCGCAGCTCTTATTGGCATGGTTCCATAGCCACTTCTGGAAAGTCGAAAAGGTCTCTTATCGGGTATTCTCTGATAACTACTCCCCTCTAGGAGAATTGGTGGCCATGCCAAGACGGGATGATATTTCAGAAGAAAATGGATAGAGATACTCCAGAATCTCCAGGATGAAGATATTGAATGGAGGGCTCCTTAGTTAATTCCCGATGAGATATTGTACCGATGTGGAGATTTTGACTGGGTTCCGCTGCTCGGATATGGGGAGCTATCGATATGCTCCTCTACTCGTATCAATACAGTATAGATCACGACAATTCATACCAGCAACGCAGGGGTTGGCTTATAGTGATTTTCCTATAGGGAGGACAATTACAAGAAGAAGGTTCGATAATATCTAGTGCCTGGAACCAGACTCGTCGAATGAGATCTTAGTCGTGGGTCCGACAATTACCCCCGAGTATGGTCAGTGGCGTGATCAAAGGATTAACGACAACATCCCGGCGTCAAATTCAGAAACTGCTCGATCTTTAGAGGAACGCTTACAAGTTTTGCCTTCTGAGATGGAAATCATCAAACAAGAATTTGAAAAAAGGAGTTTAGAATTGGGGAAGAAGATAGAACAACTAGAGGAAGAAAAAATGCAGTTAGGACTGGATATGGACATTCAAAGATTAGAGGCCGATAATGAGAAAAGGAAAGAACAAAGCAGAAGAAGATTTAGACAGCCTGAAGACAGATTACAAGAAGTTGCGCAGGTCGGTAAGAACTGCTGGCTTGGGTAAAACGCCAGAACAATGGCGACAAGAAATTCAGGAGGAAAAGACGAGAGCTAATCAATGGGAAAGAAATTTCAGGATACTCGGGCTCGAGAAGTCGCCTTGGGAAAGAGTCTACTAGTTTGCCAAGACGAGAAGACGGAGTTGAAGGTCCGGATAACTGAACTAGAAAGATCGCTTCACCAGTACTGTAATCGTAATGCTACGGTTGAATTAAGGGCGAGCTTAGACAAAATTGAAGAATTAAAAGGACAAATAGGAGGGCTAGAGAATGCATTGCACAATAGTGAAATCCGGATAGAGCTTCTGGAAGAAAATAATGAGCAGTGGCAAAGACAATTCTCGTCTCAAGAGCAGATTAGAGAAAGAATTATATTATGGAGAGGCGTGACTCAAGTGCGCGAAGTACTGATCATCTGCAAACTCTAGCGGTTCAGGCTATCTATAATTTGAAGTATGAGTCAGAGTCGGACAGGGCGAGATTAGCTTGGCTTCTTAAAAGGTTAAGGCTTTAGTGTAAGGGCAAGCCATATATGTAGTCTATTTATGTAAAGAAACTCTTTATCTAGTAAAGTTTTAATGAAGTTGAATTAGAATCAGTGCCTCTTTTCTTTGCATTCTTTCATGCATTGCATCACATCATATGCATAATGACCATTAAAAACCTAATCGAATAAAATCATTTCAGTTAACCTGGAAAACCAACAAGTTACGGCACCCGAGCTAAGAAAAATTATGGACCAAAGGTTGAGAAGCTAGAACGACTTCAAAAGAAATGCAAGACCAGTTCAGGCGCAAATGAAAGAGCAAATAGAAAAGATTCAGCGTGACATGGTGCAAAAGATGGAGGAGTCCCAAAATGATCTGGTGGCTAAGATGACGCAATTATTGAAGGGAGTAGATAAGGGTAAAGGTCCTGTGATTGTTAGTGAAGAAGAAAACAATGGTGAACCACTTTATCCTCCAGGTTTACGCCTCCGCATGCGCAAGTACAGACTGAGCTGCATCCGCGGAGACCCTCTGTGTCGGTTAGGCCCCAGCAGTTCCAAGGCGATGCTGCAATCCCAATGAATTTTCAACCCGGAGCGGGCTTTAATCCGGTGATAGCCCGAATAATATTGCTGTCCCAGATCTTGACGAGATGGTGGAAAAGGACAAGGCGAAGGAGGAATTTCCAAAACAATTTGAGGAGAAATGGAAATGGATAGAAGAAAGTTTAGGGCAATAGGAAGCATCGAAAGCTATGGAATAGATGCAAAGGATCTGAGCTTGGTTCCGGACTTGGTGCTCCCTTACAAATTTAAGATGCCAGAATTTGAGAAATACAACGGGACTAGTTGCCCAGGATCCCATATTACTATGTTTTGTAAAGAATGATGGGGCATATTAATAATGATCAATTATTAATACATTGCTTTCAGGAAAGTCTTACGAGAGCGGCGTCAAAGTGGTACAATCAGCTGAGCCGAGCTAAAATTGCTACTTGGAGGGATTTAGCACAGGCTTTCCTGAGACAATACAATCATGTCTCAGAAATGATGCCTGACAGGATAACTCTGCAAAATTTAGAGAAGAAATCGAACGAAAGCTTCAGACAATATGCGCAGAGGTGGCGAGAGGTGGCGGTTCAGGTGCAACCACCGCTTTTGGAAAAAGAGATGACGACGCTTTTTATTAATACTTTGAAAGCCCCGTTCATCACTCACATGTTGGAAGCGCTTCAAAAAATTTCTCGGATATAATCATGAATGGTGAAATGATTGAGCATGCCATTAAAAGTGGAAAAATAGATGGAGGAGAAAATAATAGGAGGGCACCCCCGAGGAAAAGAGAATGAAGTGAATAATGTGAATGCTTATGGTAGGTCAATTACCGTGAGTCAACCAAAGAAAGTGGTTGCTAATCAACAGGATCATCAAGACAAGAGTCAGGAGCTAGGCAAACTACTGAAAAGCCCCAATTCACGCCAATCCCGATGTCATACAAGGAGTTGTATCAGACTTTATTCGATGCACATGTTGTTGCTCCTCGTTACTTGAGTCCTCTACAACCCCCGTATCCAAAATGGTATGATACGAACGCGCAATGTGATTATCATGCGGGAATTTCTGAGCACTCGATAGAAAATTGTACTGCCTTCAAGAAGGTAGTAGAAGGACTTATCAATTTAGGTGTTGTCAAACTTGACGACTCACCTAACGCAAAGAATCCGTTACCTAATCACGCAGATAAGGGGTGAATATGGTTAGCGAAGGTACGGGAGAAGAAGTCAAGACTGACATTGCTGAAGTAAAAACTCCATTGAACGGGTCTGGAAAGAAATGGCGAAAAGAGGTTTGGTTATTTCAGATTCTGAGGAAGGGCATGAGATGGGAAATTATTGTGAATTTCACCATAAAACAGGGCACGAAATCCAAGAATGTGAAGGATTAAGGCTTTGGTTCAAAGCATGATGGATAACAAGGAGATGAGGTTTTACGAAGATGCGAAAGAATGAGGAGCATATGCGCGACAGAGTTGGGAACAAAGGCTCCAAATCATCTTGTGGTCATTATCTCACGCCCTAAGGGTAATGAGGTTAGGGCTCAGGTAACACCGAAAATTGTAATCCAGAAACCATCAAATTTTCTTATAGGATAACAAAATGGTGCCGTGGAATTACGGGTGTAATGTGACCGTTTGGGAAAAGAAGCAGAAAGAAATCAGGAAATAGGTTCTTACACGCGCAATGGAAAAAGATATGACGCTCAAGCAGAGTCGTCCAGGGAAGAGAATTGGAAGAAAGAATAGAGGAAAGGGAAAGCAGTAGAAGTTGAGCATTGGTAAATGAACCAATAAAGAAGAGGAGGCAAAGAGTTTCTGAAGTTTTGAAACACAGTGAATACAGTGTTGTGGAGCAACTACACAAACAGCCAGCCGCATTTCTGTATTAGCTTTACTCTTAAACTCGGAAGTACATCGGAATGCACTATTAAAGGTGCTAAACGAAACATATGTGGCTGACGATATTTCGGTAAACAAGCTGGATCGGCTGATCAACAATATTGGTGCTGACAATTTTATCTTCTTCAGTGATGATGAAATACCATCCGGAGGAAGAGGTTCTACTAAAGCCCTACATGTTACTGTCCGATGCAAAGGGTACACACTCCCGGGGGCCTTGGTTGATAATGGATCTGCACTAAATGTATTGCCTTTGTCCACTCTTAGTCGATTACCAATAGACAGTTCGCACATGAAAGCATGCCAGAGCATAGTAAGAGCATTTGATGGAACAAAAAGGAGGTTATGGGGAGAATTGAGATACCATTAAGGATTGGCCCAGTCAATTATGAGGTGGATTTCTTGGTGATGGATATTAAACCCTCCTACAACTGTCTATTGGGGAGACCGTGGATACACTCAGCAGGGGCAGTACCTTCATCATTACATCAGAAGGTGAAGTTGGTATCGGAGGATCGGTTGGTAACAATAGATGCAGAGGAGGATATTATCGCAATGATGACTAGCGATGCACCTTATGTGGACATCAACGATGAGGCACTAGAATGTTCATTTCGGTCGTTAGAATTTGTGAACGCGATGTTTATTGCGGAGGGAAATAGAATTCCAGTACCGAAAATATCCAGGACCACTGAGATGGGATTGCGATTGATGGTAGGAAGAGGAGCCTTACCCGGGAAATGATTGGGAAAATATCTTCAGGGAAGGATTGAGGCACCAATGCCGAAGGAAAAGTTTGATAGATTTGGTTTAGGGTACAAGCCAGACATGAAGCAGAAGAAGAAAGAAGTAGAGAAGAGACAAGAGAGAAGAAGGGCGCGTTTGAATGGACATGAAGCTAAGTGTGAGCCTTTAACCTTTCCCCACATATCTACATCTTTTGTGTCGGGAGGATTTATTCATTCTGAATGTGGAGTATCCGGTAGCGGCATGGGAGGAATGTTGGAAAACGTTTATACCAACGCCATAGAAGCAACGGAAAGGAGGGTTTTGTTGGAGATCTGCCCTTATGAGCCTGGAAGCGAGCTAAACAATTGGACTGCTGAAGAAATCCCTGTAGTCTTTAGGGCTTATTCAGAGTAATGCTCAAAACATCCCTGTTGTTTGTTGGCCTAGAAACAATATGAATTTTTTTGTGAAATAGGCATGGGGCCTAAATATCATTATTTTAATGAAATACGTGTCAACGTTCATCTTGATCAGTCATTTTTTTCTTTTTATATTTTTCATTTGGTTGATTGTCTTACAAATAATTCTTTCATTTGTAATTCTGTTGCACAAACATATTCATAAATTTATATTCTTGGTATATTCTTTGATATGCCTTCATAGGTCTTCAGATATCAATGACATGAGTGACGCTGCCTCAAACACGGAGCCTATTTTTGAGCAAGAGGTGTGTTCAGAAGGATCCCGCGACTTTGAAAATGACGAAGATTATGATGCATCTCCGGACTTGTTAAGAATGATGGAACAAGAGGATAAGCATATCCTACCTCATAGGGAATCATTAGAAATAGTGAGCCTAGAGGATGGAAAGGAGGTGAAAATTGGAACTGAAATCACCGCAAAGACAAGGCAAGACCTCATTAATTTGCTCCGAGAATTCAAGGATGTTTTCGCGTGGTCGTACCAAGATATGCCTGGGCTAAGTACTAACATTGTGGTGCATCGTCTGCCCATAAAGGAGGATTGTAAACCCGTTCAACAGAAGCTCAGGAGAATGAGACCTGACATTGTGTTGAAAATAAGAGAAGAAGTCAAAAGACAATTCGACGCTGGATTCTTACAAGAGGTCAAGTATTCGGATTGGGTAGCCAACATCGTCCCTGTTCCAAAAAAAGATGGAAAGGTACGAATGTGTGTGGATTATAGGGATTTGAACAAGGCTAGTCCAAAGGACAACTTTTCACTGCCTCACATTGATACTTTGGTAGATAACACGGCGGGCTATTCATTGTTTTCTTTCATGGATGGTTTCTCTGGATACAATCAAATAAAGATGCATCCTGGAGACATGAGGAAAACCACATTCATTACCTTATGGGGAACATTCTGTTACAAGGTAATGCCCTTCGGATTGAAGAATGCGGGAGCAACATATCAAAGAGCTATGGTGACTTTGTTTCACGACATGATGCACAAGGAGATCGAAGTCTATGTTGACGATATGATCGCAAAGTCTAGATCGGAAGAAGAGCATGTTCAGGTCTTGAAAAGGTTATTTTTTAGATTAAAGAAATTCCAGCTCAAGCTTAACCCGGCCAAATGCACGTTTGGAGCCAGATCAGGGAAGTTATTAGGCTTCATAGTTAGCAAAAAGGGGATCGAGGTTGACCCAGACAAAGTAAAGGCAATACGAGATTTACCTCCCCCGCGCACTCAGAAGGAGGTTCGAGGTTTCCTAGGGAGGCTGAATTACATTGCTCGGTTCATCTCACAACTGACAGAGAAATGTGATCCAGTATTCCGGCTCTTAAAGAAACATAATCCGGGTGAATGGGATGAAGAGTGTCAGAAGGCTTTCGATAAGATAAAGCAGTACTTGGCTAATACCCCAGTCTTATCACCTCCAAGTCCAGATAGGCCATTGATATTGTATCTAACAGTGTTGGAGAATTCCATGGGATGCGTATTGGGCCAACATGATGAGACGGGAAAGAAAGAAAGGGCAATATACTACCTCAGTAAGAAATTTACCGATTGCGAAATGAGGTACTCATCAATTGAGAAGTTGTGTTGTGCTCTAATCTGGGCGACCCGAAGACTGAGGCAGTATATGTTGTATCACACGACTTGGCTGATTTCAAAGTTAGATCCTTTAAAGTATATGATGGAATCGACTGCTTTGAACGGGAGAATGGCTAGATGGCAGATCTTGCTCTCAGAATTTGATATAGTATATGTCAGTCAGAAGGCCATAAAGGGAAGTGCAATAGCCGATTTCCTAGCTAGTAGAGCCTTGGAGGACTATGAATCTTTGAACTTCGATTTTCCAAACGAGGACTTGATGTATGTGGCGAATACTGAAGAAAATCCTCAAATGGACCATGTATGGAAGCTAAATTTTGATGGAGCTTCAAATGCTACGGGTAATGGAGTTGGGGCAGTTTTGGTATCCCCAAGTGGAGATCATTATCCTGTTGCTAGCAAGTTAGACTTCGATTGTACAAATAACATGGCAGAATATGAAGCATGTATTATGGGCATTCGTGCAGCCATTGAACGGAACATCAAAGTACTGAGAGTATACGGGGATTCAGCGTTGGTGGTATACCAACTCAAAGGGGAGTGGGAGACTAGAGATCCTAAGCTAATCGGTTATAGAAAACTAGTTCTTGAATTGGCTGAGGAGTTTGACGATATCACCTTCTATTACCTCCCACGGGAGGAAAACCAAATGGCTGATGCATTAGCTACTCTAGCTTCGATGATTCAGGTGAATAGACTTGAGGCAATGAGGCCTGTTCAGATGAGTATCTCTGAGACCCCGGCTAATTGCTGCAATATTGAGGAGGAGGGAAAAGATGATTGTCCTTGGTATCAGAGTATCCTACAATATGTAAAGAATCGGGAATACCCTGATCAAGCGACAGAGAATGACAAAAGAACTCTGAGAAAGATAGCCATTGAATATGTCTTAGATGGAGAAGTGTTATATAAAAGAAGGAAGGATCAAGTACTGTTAAGATGTGTAGATGCGGTAGAAGCCAAGAAAATTTTGGAAGAAGTCCATGAGGGTATTTGTGGGACGCACGCCAGTGGTTTCACGATGGCCAGACAGATCATGAGATTTGGGTACTATTGGCCCACCATGGAAGGAGATTGTATTGATCATGCCAGGAAGTGCCACAAATGCCAAATTTACGGAGACAAAATACACGCGCCTCCTTCACCTCTTCACGTCATGACCTCTCCTTGGCCGTTTTCCATGTGGGGTATGGATGTTATTGGGCCAATATCACCAAAGGCTTCTAATGGGCATCGCTTCATCTTCGTAGTAATTGATTACTTTACCAAGTGGGTGGAGGCTGCTTCATATGCAAATGTCACAAAAGCAGTAGTCAGCAAATTCTTGAAGAAGGAGATCATTTGTCGATATGGGATGCCTGAGAGGATCATATCCGACAATGCGATGAACTTGAATAATAGCACAATAGCTGAAGTTTGTAGCAAATTTAAAATCAAGCATCATAACTCATCGCCGTATCGTCCAAAAATGAATGGTGCAGTGGAGGCGGCCAATAAAAACATTAAAAGGATTGTGGGGAAAATGACTGAAACCTACAAGGATTGGCATGAGAAATTATCATTTGCTCTCCTTGCCTATCGAACATCTGTTAGAACTTCTACTGGGGCAACGCCTTTTTCTCTGGTTTATGGAATGGAGGCAGTATTACCCATTGAAGTTGAAATCCCTTCTCTACGGGTGTTATCTGAGCTACAGTTGGATAAAGCCGATTGGATCCAATCTCGGTACGATCAGTTGAACCTAATAGAGGAAAAGAGGCTAAGGGCTATTCACCATGGGCAAATGTACCAGAAACGAATGATGCGAGCTTATAATAAAAAGGTTCGCCCCTGAGAATTTCGCGAAGGGGACTTGGTACTAAAAAAGATTCTTCCTATGCAAAAAGATTTTAGAGGAAAATGGATGCCAAATTGGGAAGGCCCTTATGTTGTAAAGAAGGCCTTTTCCGGTGGAGCTTTGATCCTATGCGAGATGGATGGCAAAAGTCTACCAAATCCTGTAAACGCAGATTCCGTCAAGAAATACTTCACTTGAAAGAAAGCGGAACCAAAGTGAAAACCCGTGAAGGGCGCTTTGCTTCCTAAAAAAAAAAGGACTTTGGAGAGGCTAAGGTGAAAACCCGTAAAGGGCACTTTGAGACCAAAGAGGGCTTGAGTCGAAAACCTGAAAAGGGCGACTCAAGTATTTGGCAGGATTGGAACATCAGGACTTGAGCGGATCAAATTTTGATCGGGGGGATATGATGATCTTCCTTTACTTGAACCAACAAGAAAGGATATGCAACGTCTTGAAGCATTGACAGAGTATTGCAGATCTCCTGAACACCTGTCAAACTCAGAAGGGTCTTCGGAAAGTTTGTACAGAGAAACTCAATCTGCGATAACTGGGGCACCTAGTTCTTATGTGTATTCTTGAAAATACATTCTTTCTTCCTTTCTTTTTGTGAAAATACACATTCTCAATCCACTTCTTTGTTACCTTTCTTTCGCCATCTTTGATGTTTTATTTGAGTTATGATCAGAACCAACTTTATTCTTATCCATTGTTATGACCTTTTTGCAAACATGTTGCATTGGAATAATGATTAATGGACTAATAAAACGTTCACAAAGGAAGTTTTGCATATTACTCTGAAAAGTTCTAAATAATATAGGAACCTGAAACAGGACTATTGTTTAGAACACGCCAATTTTAAAGGTTGGAAATATCTAAGAAGGAAGAGTCTAAGTTAAAGACTATCTTTTCAGATTTTGTTGTCTAAACATTGATTGAACAAAATGACAAGATGTCGTGTTGGTGGCAAAGCTTCAATGAACCAAAAAGCGATGTTTACCAGGCAAGAAGAAAAGGTCTTCTAGGAGAAGAAAATTTTGCATTTGTGCATGAGCATTTGGTATGACACCTTGGGGATGAGGTAAAGGACCAAAGAGTTTCACATTCAATGTCATTGAATTGCGATAGGAGAAGATTGAGAAAAGCCATACCTTTCCACCCTTGGGTTACAGTGGGAGATTGATGGTACAAATTTTATGTCCCAGTGGATTGAACTTTGACGTGCACAGTGGGGGGCAATCAGATTAAGTGTTTCTTTGTATATGCTAACCGAGCAAGAAGGCGGTGTAGCGCGTCAGTGATAAAGCCTTAATAAGCTTTTGTGTGATGATAACCTAAGCATTAAGGAATCGTTTTCATGACATTTTGCATGTCATTCATACACATCTAGTTAGGAGCATTTGTTTCATTTTGATAATGTCATCTTAATCATTAAGATAATTAGGTTCATTATAAAAGGTCTTATTCCCCTGAGATTACGGTGGAACAGACCAAAGAATTGCAGATCTTATCTCCCTGAGATTACAGCGGAGCAGATTGAATATAGTAATCCTATCTCCCTGAGATTACAGTGGAGCGGATTAAAGGATCTTATCTCTCTGAAGTTACAGTAGAGCAGATCGCACCAGGTCTTATTTCCCTGAGATTACAGTGGAACAGACTAAAGAATTTCAGATCTTATCTCCCTGAGGTTACAGTGGAGCAGATTGAGGCCAGAAATCTTATCTCCCTGAGATTACAGCGGAGCAGATTGAAGACACTATCCTATCTCCCTGAAGTTACAGTGGAGTGGATTAAAATAAAGGATCTTATCTCCCTGAAGTTACAGCAGAGTAGATCGCATCAAGTCTTATTTCCCTGAAGATGCAGTGGAATAGACTGAAAACAACAAGTCATGCCCCCCTAAAGTTGTAGCGGAGCGGACAGTAGATAGCAATTCTTATCATGTCTAATCTTATTCCCCTAAAGTTGTAGTGGAATAGACGGAAGCGAAGTCACAAACCTTGTCTCTCTGAAGTTGCAGTAAAGCAGGTTGAAGTCACGAATCTTATCCCCTTGAAGTGAAGGGGGGCAAGTTGAAGATATGAGTCCGATCTCCCTGAAGTTGCAGTGGAGCGGGTCAAAATGATGGACCTTACCCCCTGGAGTTACAGCAGAATGGATTGAAGCCACAGGTCATATCTCTTCTTGAAGTGCAGTGGAATGGATTGAAGCAACAAGACACAGTGGACTGGAGTGAAGCTACTAGAAGAAAAGCACCACGACGAGTCCAAAACAGGCGAGACCGGGCAAAATTGGCCTTTCTTGGTCTTTGCTCTATTCTCGTTACACGACAATGAGCAAAGAGGGGCAGCTGTTCCAGGCCCATTTACCCGGTGGCCCACTACCCGTTACAAGCCCAATTACAAAATAAACCAAACCCATCTAAAACCTGACCCAAAACCCGAGCCCAATTCCCCCTAAAAACCCAACTAGGGTTTCAGAAAAACGAAACCCTAGCCAAACCTAGCGCCGCATCCCTCCCTCTGTCGTCTGCCTTGTCCCATCGCCACCCACCGTGCCTAGCTTCATCAACACCTGCAAAATGGCAGAGAAAGTCGGAGCACACAACAGATAATGCAAAGAATACAACTAAAATACAATGTAAATGGGATATAAAAGCAAAAACAATATCTCTGTAAAAAAAAAAGGGGGACAGCGTTTTGAATTCAAAAAAAAGAAAAACAGATAAAAAAGGTTGATTCCGATTCTTTTTTCTGTTCTTGCATTTTTGTATTCTCTTTATTTTCCTTTTATTTTATTTTATTTTGTTTGTTTTTCTACAATCTTTCTTAACGAAAACGAAACTAAAAAAGAAATACCTGTTGATTTCGGGGGCCAGAGTCAGAGCCCTCCTTCGCCGTCACCGGAGTCGAATGGGGAGGAAGGTCTCCTTTTTCCTCTCGGTCCCGCGGTCGAGAAGGCTTAGCCTTCAGGGACGCCGTGAAGGGAGGGCTAAGAAGCCTGTTTCGCGCAGCTCCGGCCACTGGCCATGGAGGCGGCGGTGGATGCCTGAACTTAAGGGCTGAGATTGAGGGGGGAAAAGGGAGAGAAAAGGAGTCCTAGGTTTTTGTTTCAGTTTTCTTTTGAGAAAAAACGCAGAAAATGAAGCTAGAAAAAATTTTTGGATTTAAATAATCATTTCAAAACGGCACCGTTTTGCCTTAAGGCCTCTTACCCGCGCGTCGACCCGACCCGCAACCCGGGGTCCGCGTGTTTTTGTGCGGGTGGGTTATTTGCGCTTTAAGCCCTTCCGTATTTTCAGTTTGATTCGATTTAGTCCTTTTACGACTTTTCTTCATTTTTCAATTTGGATCGCAGATTTGTCTCGGTTTTTATTTTGGTCCTCAACTCGTTGGACACCTGGGGAGGGGACGCGTGGCCTGAAATTGGGTTTATTTCCCATTAGGTCCTTTGTCCTCTCGCGTCTTTCCATTTTGGTCCTTTTTTGCGCATTTTATTACTGCTCAAGCCATTAAATTTTATTTTTATCCCAGTTTGGTCCTTCTTCTTTATTTTCTTGTTGATGTTACCCCAAATCTTTGTTCTAGAATTTAAATTGGTCTTTTGTTGTTATTTTCGTTATTTTATTAATGAATATAGTTATTATACTTGTTTTTTTATATAACCATTTATTCCTCATTATTATATTATATTAATGTTGTTTAGTATTATTATTATTATTATTATTATTACTATTATCCTTACTATTACTATTTTTACATTCATTAATATTTTGTTATTGTTGTTGGGTTTTATTTATTTGCACTTATGAAAATTTTAGATATATTTGTTTTACCATATTATTATTATATAATTATTTTTATATACATATAGGTATATTTTTTTTCTAACTTATTTAATATAAATACTAAATTTCGTATACATGTATATCTATGTTTTTTTTATACATTAAAATATGTATATTGTTTATATATTATGTTATTTTATTTTATCTTATTTTATTTTCCATATATGTATATATTTTCATCTACATACATATATTCTTATGTTTTGTAATGTTTATGTATACCTTTCCTATAATATATATGTACAAATTTTAACCTTTGTAAATATACACACATATACACATATTTTAATTTATGTCCACATATATACATCTCTTTACGTTTACTATGATTTCACTTTGTATTCACTATTTATTTATTTCATTTTCATTTAGTATTTTGAATGAAGGATTTAATCTTGTTCGTTTATATATTTTATTGTTTGTATGTTGTTATCGTTGTTCATATCATTTTTATACTTTCATATTCATTATGGTTTTGCCATGCATAAATAATGTAATTTGCTTTCACTATAATTTTGTGCTTTATTTTTACTCGATATAACAAAATTTATTCTTTAAAATGGCATTTCGTGTTTGGATTCGAGAAAATCGTGCCCTAACTTACTGGGTTTCGATTCTCTCGATAAATCTAAATGTACGAATCTTTCTAAACTCAAATTTTAGACGACCTCGGGATTAAAAAATCACGTCCTGACTTACTGGTCGTGATCTCATTTTTAAATCCGAGATGGCTAAAATATCTTTTAAATAAGCGTTTATCATTCGCGTATCGAGAATTTGAGATATTGTATGCTAACTTACTGGATATGATTCTCTTTCTCGATTAACGTGAAATATATTCCTTTTTCCAAAAATTTTCATTTTAATACAAGGATCGTATTTTTAGTTCTTTCAAGTTCTCAATTTTCGACATCAAGATATTAGATAATCAACTAGGTACCAATTTCTGGGCGTTACGAGGGTGCTAATCCTTCCTCGTACGTAACCGACTCCTGAACCCATTTTTTAAATTTCGTAGACCAAAACCGTTGTTTTAATAAAATCAAATTATTTATTAAAAACAACCATTTTCCCAGGTGACCCAATCACACCTCAAAAAAGATTGGTGGCGACTCCCTTTTTCATTTTCAAAACCCAAATCGACCCCGTTTTCCATCAAAAAAACGGTGTCAACAATATTTATATATTTTTTAAAAATAAAATTAAAAATTTTTTATGGGTTAATGGAAGTGAATAAAATGATGCTTTTTCCCTAACAAAATGTTGAGTGAGTTTTAAGAGGAGTATACCCAAAAAAATTTTAAGGTTTTTTGAGAGAAAAAAATAAAATGAAAAAGGAGACATTTGTGAAATTTGAGCTTTTTGAAATTCAAAACTCTTCACTGTTATTATGAATCAATCTCCCCAAGTGAAGGTGGTGTGCTTTTTTGTTTGGTGGTGAGGTGGCAATGACGTAGGCTTCTTATCACCGTTAACTTCCGAATTTTGTGGCAGACTTTTTGTTGATAAAAAAGGTTAGTCAAAGATAAGATGCATTCTTTCTTTGTTCTATTTTGTTTATTTAATTTATTTTTCACAAATAATAATTAATTATTTCATTTTTCTCAACTTACTTTACCTTTTTTAAAAAACATGCTGTAGCTTTTTGAGACAATACATCCTAAAATTTATTATTTAATCACCATGTATAATTGTTAGTCAAAGAACTATTTATATATATATATATATTCTCCTTTTGATATAACAAAATTATACGTAAATTTAGAAGATAATAAAACCTTTAAAAAGATGATTAAGTTATATATTTTTAATTAAAAAACTGGTAAAAGTATATCGAAAATTTATTGTATTATACTCTAGATTGTATTTTAGTTTTTTTACTGAAAAAATAAATAAATTAGTCATTGTCTGTTAAATAAGTGAACAAAATAACCCCTCCATTTCAATTGTAATGGTGCAATTTTAACGAAGATGCAGTTTCACTCACTCATCTAACATATAGGGGCTAATTTGCCCAAGTTTTAGTAGAGGGGTTAAAATGTAATCTAGGATATAGTATAAGGGGTGTGCTATATTTTTACCTAAAAAAATTATATTTCTTTAACTTCTTATTGTATTTCTTCAATTTTATAATATAATATGTTGATTACCAACGTTTATAATAATAAATGCTTTATTAACATTAAAATTAAAAGGGTTAATTGCACCAGACATCCCAAACGATGAAACAAATTTTAAACTAGTCCTTAAACTTAAAAACATTTTAATTGAGTCATTGAAGTATCAATATGTGTCAAGTAAGTCTTTCCATCAACCTAACATCAACCTAGGCATTAAATGTTAGCTCAAGTATGACATGAAACATATTTGAACTATATAGATTAAATTTTAAATACATATATACATATTGCATGAACAACTTTTATATGATATTTATATATATATATTAAAAAGATAGTGTCATTCAAATTTATGAAGGCTTTGTTTAAACACACAAGATTAAAGTTGTCCATGTGGTAGGCACAAACATACTTAAAATCTGATCCATGTTTGTTTTACTTACTCTAAAACATGTTGGGTTTGGAGATGGACTCAAGAGCTTTCAGGTGCAAGACGAAGGTAAACATCAAAGCTTGTGCTCTGTAACGCTCTTTGATGCCTACGTCAGTAAGGGAGCTTGGTACTAGAGAAAGTAAGGTAAAATGGTTAGGAAGTAAGGGATGATATGGAGGAGATAAAGATTGAAGAGAAAGATCCATGTGAGGAAAGATAATACATTTGTTTGGCTTGGTCCAAAAGGCGCCTCTTCTTTCATTGTTGGTTTGTAAAGTGATTGTGTCTTATATCATTGTACCAAGTTTACGGTTAATTTCAAAATATTCCAGTATAACATATTTTAGATATTCTCCATGATAGATCATGCGTTAAAGGCTAGCTTGATATAACATAGAACATATTTAAAACACATGAATCAAATTTTAAACTTATCGCATGCATAACTTGGATCTTAAGTGTTTAAAAACACCAAACAATGTCTTTAAAAGTTATGTGTGCTATTTCTTTTTCCCTTAACATGTTAGATCTTAATTTCCCATCTGGTCGTTATAACATATTTAAAATTTAATTCATGTAGTTTACATATGCTATGCCAAATATGATGGCAAAGCTGAAGGAATGACCTAATTGATACAATACTAAAACTTTGAGAACTCAATAAGAACATTTTGAAATTTGCAACTAATTGAGAATCTAGATAATAGTTTGAGCATGGTTGGTGCAATTAACCCCAAAAGGAAAATCTCATGAAGTTTCTAGCATCAAACGATAAAATCTAGGACAAAATGCATAGATGGTACTTATACTAAGCACTTTTGTTGGATTTAGTCTATCTATTATAATTTAATTATTTATAATCCCTTTATTTTTCGAAATATGTACTTTAACCTAGATAATAATTTTTTAAAATTAATTCTATCAAATAATTTAATGTAACATATGGTGATAAAACGTATACAATTATACACCTTGATATTATTTTATATAGTTAGATAAATATTGTATATTTTTTTAAAAAAAATATATAAAATATTATTTTACAAACAATAAAGTGTATATATGGTGTCATCACATGTTTTAAAAAAAATTAAATTTTTAAAAAAATGAAATTATAATAGAGAGGTAGAGACCTAAAATCTAAAATTAACAAAGATAAGAGGCAAAAAGTGTTGAAAAGAGAATGAAATTATGTAATAGGAGTAAATTAAAATTGCAAGCAAGGCCCAATGACATGATTGGTGTTTTTGTCTTATCAAGGAATATTATGTTAAATCCATTGGAATTATTTAAGCGTGGAAATGAACATCCTCTTCATCTACAAGAGTCAAGTCTTGACCATACATAATTTTGTAATTATAGTGCTAAAACTCCATTAATAACACTTTGTTTGTCTTCTCCCATTGAAAAGAATTATATCATATCTAAATGGAATGGAATAAAACTTAATTTAATTCGACTATGCATTTAGTTTTAAAGAATGATATATTTATTAAATTTTAAACTAGACTTGTAAGATGTTTTTTTCCCAAGACCAAAATTGTGGGTTTCTCTATAAAAAAGGAAAAAATTGAAAATTTTAACAATGTTCAATTTTTTTTCATCTTTTTGCTAGCCAGACTAAACTTAAAGAATATGAAAAGCTATTATGATATGACTTGATGTCAAACTTTAGAGATAAGGTCTTTTTTTTTTATATTGTTGTTATATATTAGTAATCATTAGCTCGAATTTTAGGTAAGATCCAGATCGTTTATTCTTAACTCAGGTAGGTCTTACCAGATGATTAGAGGGGAGCTCGCGGATCCAACTTGCAAGGAGAGTTTGCACGAACCAAGGGAAAGCCGCGGTCTCAATTCGCATATACTCAAGGAACTCATATAGAAGGGAAGCTGTGTGGTCTGGCAGACAGCCCAGAGTGAAACATGTGTCCAACATGTCTGAAATCCGTTCAGAATGACAATCCTAAGAATGATGGAGTCATGTCATAAACAATAACAATATATATAAATACCTAAATATTTTCATTAATAAGATATGAGATAAAATTACTCAACAATTATTAAAAATAGATGAAAAAGTCCAAAAGGAAGTTGATTTGGATGGGATGATGTGAAATTGATTTTCATTTAATGTGAAATAACTAATCATGATTTGGGGTTGGTCACCCAATGATGAATCATCAACATATTAGTACATCAAGCACCTTGTGGTTCAAAGAGATTGCCCTCACCAAACTAATTAAGAACAGGCTATTCAAAGCTGTAATTCTTCAAGTAGGGGAATTAATATACTGATTTAATAGTAAAAATAAAGTTTATATGTCTAGATAGGTAAAACTATTACAAATGTATTAGAATATTGCCTCTTTTATTAAAAAAATTAGATAAATTAATCAATGTATCTTAGATCAAAAAGGTAATTGGTCTTTTCTATTAAAATTTTTATCTATTTCTCCTGTTAAAAATTGATTTAACTAACAAAATAATCAAACAATGACACATGGATTTCATGTGCACTTCATGCTAACGCATAGAACCAGTCATTAATAATAGAAATTGATGAAATTTTTAACGAAATGACCGATTTGCTCTTTGATTTAACGTACAAGTATTAAGTTACTTTTTTTTTAATATGTGAAACAAAATGCAATCGGTCTCTTAGAATAGGGACCCATAATATTTTTACTGTCTAAATATATTTTGACTAATTAAAATTATTATTGTTGAGGTGAGAATTTTGAAAATTTTAATGATGTGATGTGTAAGGCATTGGGTAGGGGCATTCTTAATATATTTATATAGAGGTTCATTTTTCCATGTTTTTCATGTCCTTTTGGAGCTCCTCGTGGAAGAGCTTCTAATCTTCAAGCACATGTTGAAGTCTTATATAAAGGCTGTAAGTGAAGAAAATAAGTTTGTTGTATTAGGCAAAAGGAAAAAGAAAGCATAAAATCCGAGGAATATAAATATTTGTTATGTTGTGCATATCGATAGATGCACATGAAGATCTTTTCCCAAGCAACTGTTGTGAAGGCTGCTTACATGGTGTCAACTCTATGTTCTGGAAATGCATATGAAAATGGTGAAGTTTCTATGTTGAGGGCAGAAGAAATGGATTCGCCACTACAACTCATTGTTCAATGTGTGTTTCACAAAGATTCTACAGCTGTTTTGTTATGACATGCAATTCAAAATATGTACCTGGCAAACAATAATTTTTTTTCCTTTTTACAAATTCATTCACCATAAAGTGGATGAATCATTGATCAAATCAATGAACTTAAATGATATTGTGTATGATATATATGATGAACTTAGTTACGTAATAAATGTAGTATGAAGGTTTTTGGACTAAGAATTGTGTTGCATTTTGATCTTTACTTTAAAAAATAGATAAATTAATTTTTGTACATTAGATCAAACTATCCATTTCAATTATTAAAAATTGGTCATCGTATGTTAACAATGTGGTACACATGGCACGTCACATGTCACTATCTGATTATTTTGTCAGCCAAATCAGTTTTTTAACAGTACAAATGGTTAAAAATTTTAACTAAAAGGGGCAATTTGTTCTATGATATACCGTACAAGGACTAACTTACTCATTTTTTGAATAAATAAACCAAAATGCAATATAACTTCTAATACAGAAAAAAATTTTAGACAATACCTCAATATGTAATGAATAGTGCATAAAATTATATATTATTTGTGCACTAAATATTAACTTGTACAGAAAGAATTTATATTTAATATATTAACAACATATAATTTTGTGTATTGTAAAATATTTAAATAATATATCATCATTTGATTTTAATGGTGTATACTAAGTCAAAGATAAACTCCTAAAGGAAATTATGAAACATAAGAAAAGTCTATGTGATTGAGCTATAATTAAGTATACTCATATTTAAAATGAAGAAGAAAATACAAGAAATAGATGTAAAAGTGTATATCATTGATGGTCAATCTTTTAAAACTCAACCTTGAATTCAACCCAAAACAGAAATTCCAAAAGTGAAGAGATTACAAATTTCAAGAAAAACAACATGATTCTCTATTATTTGTGTTGAAAAATTATTGTACCACAAAAGAAAAACCTTATGAACCCCAACATAATTAAAGAACAGGATGATTTCATTGCCATGCTCATAGTTTCACTTTTTAACAAATCTAGATGGTCATTTTGACACAAAATGGTGCAAAAAGTAGTGTTATTAAAAATCATAAACCGGTTTAATTATTATTTTTATCTCGGTTTTTGAAATCTTTACCTATTCTAAATAGTTCATTAAAAATTAATTCAATTCTTTTATTTAGACTGGTATACTGATCGATCCACAAAATTTAATCGATATGTGTAAAAAGCATTTTAGTGGAAGGACCATTTCCCTAGCAGAATGAGAGAGGGAAAAAAAGCAAGAGATGAAGCCCTTCGTTTCCATTTAGTTATGTTTGTCTAATGGGTTCTCCATGGTGTCTTTTAGGAGAAACTTGAATAACCTCAATCATAAAACATCTCATGCACATGAGAAACTACGTACGTCTCTGCATATTAGAGATAGAAGATGTCGTTCCGTTGTTCTTCATGGCTATATTGTTGAGCATATTTGTCCATAATCCATGCATAAATTCATCAATTCTTGTATTTGTATTTTGAAGATTATCTGCTTTTCCATAAATTATTAACCATATTAATTTTAAAATATTTCAAGGGTTTTGCAAGAAATTGTACTAAATTATGGGGCTCGGCCTTGTCTTCGTTTTTGTCCTCTAGTTAGTTGAGATAACTTTTTACCCATTGATTTTGCATCGCCAATTTATGAGTAGGTATCATCATTAATTTGGAGTGGTACGGCTGCTGATCAGAGCTGTCCATGACACGACACAGATTGCTGTACTAGGCGTGTTTAAGATTGACACTGCCTGTTGATTCATTTCATTGTTTAAGTATTACTAAAATATTTAAAAATATTTTTTATTCATATTATTTAAATCAAATTTGGACCATACTTTATTGAATATAAATATGATAAAAAAAATTTAAACATTAATTTTTTATAATATATCTTCGTTTATCAACAAAGTCTAGTCCTTAATTAGGAGGATAATATACTTTAACATACTTAAACTTACATTCTCCTACATTAAAAATAATATCAATGCCAATTAAATTAAGACTCAATCAATAAATATTTGACAAAAATTTTAATCTCGACTCTTTATAAAATTAAATTCGAAAAATTTAAATGAGTTTTCGAGTGTAACACGCTTTCCCTTGGAAAAAATCCAAGCATGGACCATGTTTCACATGATAATTGAAACATAGACTTGAATTTTTGTGGCCTTTTTTTTTTCAAATTAAACATGCTGCTGTTAATTAGTTTCATACTAAAAAAAATGAGATTTGAATATATTTCTTACAAAAAAAAAGTATAAATGTATCAAGAATTAAAAAAAAACATTTCTGTATTAAAATGTAACTATAAATCATGTTTATTTTGTTTCTTGGTACTAAATTATAATAATAAGGTAAAGCCAAAATAATTAACACGACTAGCGCGACTCTAATTCAGGTCATAACTGAGACAGTGAATACTCTTAATTATCAGACCATCGCATGAGATTCTCTTCATGTTTATTTTTAATCAAGTTTATATATCAAAACCTAATTTGAGAAATATATATTAAAAAAAAATTCAAATCGAGCAAGGCTTGTGTCCATGCACACCTAAAAGACTTACTTTTACTATTTTAAAATAATTTTCTATTTAAATTTAATATAAAATTATTTTTATTATTCATAAACTATAAAAGGTATCAAGCCGGGCTGATTCGATACTAAAAATTATAAATTTAAATTTAACTCGAAACAGATCGGTGACTATGAACAATTCTAGCTTTTTACAAAAATGTTTTGAAATGCATACAAAGAGAATTTCTCCAACAAAGAAGTTGATGACTTTGTATGATGTTGGTTTCATATGTATCTTTGAACCTGTCTTGATTGCCATTCTCAACCACTAAAGTGTTGTTTAGGCAAGGAGATGGAGAATCAATTCAACCCAAAGCTTATTTATTTTAATAATTATCACTCATCTTCTCCACGAAAAGAAGATATTATTCTTTGGTAAAGAAAATGAAAAGACAGTGACGTTCTGTAGATTCACCGAATGAATAAGTATGTTGACTAGTTCATGCTTTATCTATGGTTTGACAGGGGAGCTAATTATAAAGGTCAAATTAAGCTGTTTGCTTGATTCAGTTTTGGTAGGAATTATATTTTGCATTGGTTTCCTCGTTTATGCAAAGTTAAAATTGTAATTGACACCTACCAACCATTTTATCATTACGTCTTCGATTCTTAAGTTCAAACACGTTCACTATTTTTCATATTAAGAAATAACTTTATAATAAAGTGTGAAGGGTTTTATTTATCATAGTCTTAAAAGTTAGATGACTCAATTATATACGTTCACAAGCAAGATTAATTTAGACTAGATTAAATATCCATGTAACATAAATTGTATGCTCCGACATGAAACACTGTTATTCATCACATGTATTAGAATAATCAAACAATTAAGTATTTAACGATTCCAATTGATAAAGAAAATATTTTAAGTTATCCAATACAGATTCTATATTCAACAAGCTTGTATATTTGTAATTAAAGCAGAAAATATGCAAGTACCAAAGAATAAAGAATAAATTAGATCTCACAAGCTTGTGGATTCAAAACTTTGAAATCTCTTTGGCTAGAAGAATTTAACAACATATGTTGAGAGAAAAACACAAAAAAAAATTATTCAATATGCAACTAGACTTAAGTTTGATCTTAATAATGTTTATTTGTATGTTAAAAATAGAATAAGGAGTGAAAAGACCTCAAAAGAACCCTTAAAAAGTCTCATTTTAGCATAAAATCATAAGTTTCAGGTTTTCTGGCCCTGGCCCAATGTGTTAGTAGAAATAGATTGCATGTAACATATCTAACACCCTTGAGATGAGGACAATGTCATTTTGGAACTTGCACGTGTTAGAATTTTTGAAGTAGATAAAATAGGGATTATTAATGTTAGTGGAGAAAGTAGTTGGATACCTTAAGGAATATAAAAAAAAAAGGCTTTTGAATTGAGAGAAATTAATTTGAGGTATTGACTAAATTGTAAAATTTTGAAAAGAGTTGGGGTAAACGTGTGAAAAGTTAAAGTTAAGAAATGATTAGATTAGACGGATGGGAAAAGGAGTGAAAGAAGAAGAAAAGAGCTCATTCTAAGTATTTGATTGTAAGTACTTCAAAATTTTCACTTACCTAATTAAAACCTGAGTGAGAATTTGTTAAATTAATTTTTGTAATATTTATGAGATTTATTTATATAAGAAAATGTTAATGTGTATTATGGAACTTATTTGAAAATGAAGATGAATTCTTAAAATATACTGAATAGCTTGTGTGTAGTGAATTTGGAGAAAAAAAGACTTAATTGCAAAGTGGATAAAAGTTAGATAAGTGAAGCAGATAATAAGATAAAGCACTTAAGTGAAGTGTTAAATAATGATAAAATAAATGTCAAATGAAATTTGATGATTGTTGACTTTTTATTAAATAAGGCTTAAATAGTAATAATAATAAAAAGAGTAAAGTTTGAATTGCATTTATTTGTTAAGAGAATGTAATGAAATTAAATATTTAAATGCTCATGTATACAAAATGAGAACTAGTGGGATATAAATGACTTGCCATTAGAAAATTTTCATCCATGCAAGTGATTGTGACACTTTGGTGCAAGTGATAGTGGCACTTTGGTGCAAATTATTGATTTTTCCGCATATCATATATGCTCTATTGAGTCTACAATTGAGTTATAAATTTTAATAGTGAGTGAATTTAACAATGAGATTGGTAAGTGACTTATAAATTGTAAGCTTGAGATTCTATTGTAGTTATCTTCTAATGAATTTCATGTATGATAGTATTTACTCCATAAGTTATTTTTACACATTTGTATTGGTTAAAATTTTAAATGAAAAGTTTAATTCCTGATGTACTTACTAAGCTTTCACAAGCCTAACGCATTATTTTTTCTAATGCGTAGGTGAAGATTAGACTTGAAGTTCTAGAGTGAAGATCAACCTCTACTTATCTCATCACATACCGAAGCTTGGGAGAAAGTATAGTTTTGATTTTTGGTTATAGTTTATGGCATGTACATAGGTTTAAACCAAGTGTATATGTGAAAGAATTCTAATGGAAATTTTTAATAGAAACTTGATCATTTTGTTAGCCTCACAAATTTAGTTAAATTATGATTGAGTTCTATGTTGAATTACATGATGTTTTAATGGAGAATCATGTTTGATAATGTTTAGAAGTGATATAGAATGACTTATGATTGTTTAGACTTGGTTTTAAGTGTTTCAGATATGTTTTGGGCAATCTGTCTCTGGTGTCACAACATTGAAGTTAATAGAGTAATCTATCTTTAGTGTGACGACATTTGACATTTAATGTCGCGAAATTAGAGTCATAGGAGTAAATTATTCTCAGTGTTATGCAATCATTCTAGTGTCGCGACATTGACCCTCTTTTGACTCGAATAAGCTCCAATTGGCCCCTGTTTATAACCAAACTTTAGAGAAAGCCTAGAAATGATTTGAATAACTCCAAAGGAGTCAAATTATGTTAAAATTTTTTTTAAAATTTACGGTCGAGTTGAGTAGCTTTAGTATTCAATTTGTGACATCCTTTGCTCGTGAGGTATTGGTTTACTCCAAGTAAGGTGTAACACCCCTAACTCATCTCCGTCGTTGAATTAGGGTTACGGAGTGTTACGACACATATCAAATGAATAACACCATAAAACCATTCAATTATTAATTTAAATATCAAAAATTCTAAAACAATAATTATTCATAGCATGTATACATTGCGTGCCTTATAGCGAGCTTATGGAACCTAAAAATCAGTTTAGAAACAATCAAGGATTAATTTGAAACAAAACAGAAAAATATAAGAAAAACAGAAAATATGGGTCACACGGCTGTGTGCCCAAGTTGTGTGACAAAGCCTAGGCCATGTGGCCAAATCGTGTACAATTCAAAAATAGGGTCACACGGTCATGTTGCCAGACCGTGTGCTCGACTGTATGCAAATCGAAATAGGATCATATGACTGTGTCACAAACCATGTGCCAAATAGTGCACGATTCAAAATAGGGCTAGACGACCGTATAACAACCTGTGATCGTGTGGGACAACCTACACAAAAAATTTAATAGGCCACATGGCCGTGTGGTGTGACCGTGTGTGGCACACGACTGTGTGACAACCCGTGTCCCAGGTCGTCTGTGTAATGGCCTAAATTCAAGGTTATTGGAACAATGGTTTCGTAACCATAGATCCGATTTAAAGAGAAATTTATTTCAATATTTTTGCTTGAAAATTTATATGATAGGAAAATCGTATGAAAATATTGATAGGAAAATTTTATCGATTTAGTGATTAGTTAGAAAAAAATTATTGAAGAAATTGGGTAAAATAAGGTATCGGGACCTCTATCTCGTAAAACCGAGTCAAAAATAATTTTATAAATATTTATGAAATGTTATTAATGTGGTATTAAAATTTCTTTAGGAAATTTTAATGTTTGGATAGTCAATTAAATGAAAAGGACTAAATTGTAATAGGTGTAAAAGTTGCTAGAGTGATTAAATAGCTTAAGAGTCTAATGAGAAAGGATTTAAAAGGCAATTAGACCCAAAATTTATTTGGGCTGGACGGCAAGGGTATGAAATCAGCAGAAAAATTGATAAATTAAGGGTAAAATTGGAATACTGCAAAATAACTAAATAAAACTAGGACTAAATAGAAAATATCTAGATTTCTCTTCATTTCTCTTCAATTCCAGCAGCTAAAAATGCCATAGGAGGGTTCTCTAAGCTGGTATTTCATAATTTTTGCACCAAATCCAGAAGATTCAAATACGATGCTAGATCAAGGAAAGGAAAAAGTTCGGGATTAGTAGATTTTTATTGTTTACAAACAAGTATCAAGGTAAGTTCGTGTAACTTGAATTGTATTCTTAAATACTTGAAATGCATGTTTTTTATATGAATATGATTTGAATGTTCATTAGATGGAAATTAATGAAACATTGATATATTTGATAAAATGGGAAGAAATTCCGGTTGAATGAAAGGAAAATTCGATGGATCTTTGAAAAGGAATTGACGGTAAAAAGGATCTAGCCCGGACGGGTGATCCTATCCTGATATAGCCCTCCCGAAGAATATGTGTAAAATGAATTTAGCCCGGACGGGTAATCCGAATTAGGGTCTGAATTTAGCCTGGAATGGTAATTCAGATCCAAGCTCATTAGAGTAATTCTCGTTGCAGGGGATTTAGCCTAGACTGGTAATCCCGACAATGCTCTATGAGTTTATATTGCAGGGGATTTACTCTATGATAAATTCAACGGGAAAAATATAGAAAAATAACAAGGAAATGGAAATCATGGTATTGACGAGCTCATCAATCATGGTATATATATTATTGATACATGGAAATTATTGTACTAACTTGAATGTTGAGTTTGTGCATGTTAGGGTAATAATGCATTTAATGGATATATGAATGTTTATTATATTGTATTGAAAATATTAGGTAAGTATAATTCTTGTTACATGAGCTTACTAAGCACAAAGTGCTTACCCCGTTTCATTTTTCCCTGTTTTGTAGTGTTAAGAGCTCGGAGGTCGGATTTGGTCGGAGACACATCACACTGTCAACCTCAGGATTTCGGTATATAAAGAAACTTTATTTTGAAAATCAATGGCATGTATAAGCTAACAAAGTAAATGTTAACGTGAAATGAATGTAAAGTTAGCCATTAGTATGGTTAACAAACCTGGTTATAGATATGTGATGACGTTATCTTATATAAATGCATGAATCTATCATGAACATATGTTGAATTGATTTGGTTGATGTAGATTGGTCTCGATTTAATATTACAGGGAAGGTTAGATATTTATAAAAGGGCTATATTGAATATAAAAAAAAATTTAATTCATAAACTCCGGTAATGCCTTGTACCCTATTCCGGCAATGAATACGGGTAGGGGTATTACATTTATTGGTATCAGAGCTACTGTTTAGCCGGTTCTAGGACTGATGTAGCAAATACGGGATTAGCTATACATGCCATTTAAATTATTATTGATAGTGTGATATCTCCTGACCATTTAAAATGTGTTTTTCTTATAGTAATGTCATCCGACCGAGCTCAATCTGAGGAAGCTGGGAGTCATGCTCCGGCTTCAGTACAAAGAGAAGAAACTGGCAGTAGAAGGCCCGAGACAGAGGGTCGAGGGGAGGAGGCAAAAACAGCCCTCTTTCAAATGATGAATGAATGGTTTAATCAATACTTAAGAACTAACCCTGTAGTGCAACAAGTTCAAGCTCCCCCTCCTGCTCCTCCACCGGTTCCCGAGATCCCACAAGGTATAGGTACTGAATCTGTCAGAAAAGGGAAAGCTCCAGTAGATAAAATTTGAAAATATGGGGCCGAAGAATTTCGAGCAGTAGTTGATGATGATTCCGAACGGGCTGAATTCTGGTTAGAAAACACTACTCGGGTTCTGGAAGAATTATCTTATACACCAAAAGAATGTCTGAAATGTGCCGTCTCACTGCTAAAAGATACAGCTTACCATTGGTGGAATACTAAAGCTTCAATTGTTCCAAAAGAAGAAATTACATGAGAATTCTTTCAGACCGAGTTCAGAAAAAATATATCAGCCAAAGGTTCCTTGACTAGAAAAGAAAAGAATTTCTTGAGCTGAAACAGGGCAATAGATCAGTATCTGAATATGAAAGAGAATTTGTTCGATTGAGTAAATATGCTCGAGAATGGGTACAGTCAGAAGCTGAAATGTGCAAACGATTCGAAGAAGGGTTGAATGAAGACATTAAGTTACTGATCGGAATTCTTGAAATTCGAGAGTTTGCTACATTGGCAGAGAGAGCTTATAAAGCAAAAGAATTGAGCAAAGAAAAGAAACAGGCTGAGAGGGAAGCTCGAATTTTTAGTAAAAGACCGATGGGAAAATCCCAGTTTTCTGCTTCAAAGAAATTGAAGAAATATCAGGATCGTTCTACTTCAGCCATTGGGTATTCGGGCAAAGAGCGAGGTTCTCAACGCACTAATCCAAGGCCCTCTACTCCATCAGTGACAAGTGTTGGCAGTGTTGGCACTCCTAAACCGAGATGCCAGTACTGTAATAAAGCTCATTTTGGTGAATGCCGATTTAAGAGTGGGGCTTGTTACCGATGTGGTTCTTTTGACCATTTCCTCAGAGATTGTCCAGAAAGGGTTGAAAAAGAAGTTGAACATATATCGAAGCCGAGTAATCTAGTTTCGAGGGGCAGACCACCTCGACCATTAGGTAATGTCAGTGGTAGTCGAGGAGCTACAAAAGATACTATAGGTAGGCCTGAGGTACGAGCACCTGCTAGGACATATGCCATTCGTGCCAGAGAAGATGCTTCAGCACCCGATGTTATTACTGGTACATTTTCTTTACTTGATACTGATATTACTGCATTGATTGATCTTGGTTCTACGCATTCATATATATATGTGTTAAACTTACAATTGTTAAAAATTTATCTGTTGAACCTACTGAATTCGTGGTTAAAGTCTCGAACCCCCTGGGCCAGTCTGTGTTAGTGGATAAAATTTGTAAAAATTGTCCACTGATGGTAAGAGGTTATTGTTTCCCGGCTGATTTGATGTTACTGCCATTTGATGAATTTGACGTAATATTGGGTATGGATTGGTTAACCCAGCATGATGCGGTAGTAAATTGTAAACAAAAATATATTGTGCTAAAATGTCAGAATGGTGAGTTGCTCCGGGTTAAATCTGATTAGACAGAGGGGTTATCTGATATGATTTCAGTAATGGCAGCACAGAGGTATGTCAAAAAGGGGTATGATGCTTACTTGGCTTATGTACTCGACACCAAGGTATTTGAGTCAAAGATACAGGCAGTTCCAGTGGTATGTGAATTTTTCGATGTGTTTCCAGAAGAATTACCAGGATTGCCACCAGAAAGAGAAGTGGAATTTTCTATAGATTTGATTCCGGGAACTACTCCAATCTCCATAGCTCCGTACCGGATGGCTCCTATAGAATTAAAAGAGTTAAAGACACAGTTGCAAGAGCTTGTTGACAGGGGTTTTGTTTGTGAAAAAGAAAGATGGGTCTTTGAGATTGTGTATCGACTACCGGCAGCTTAATAAAGTAACCATAAAGAATAAGTACCCGTTACCCCGGATTGATGATTTATTTGATCAGCTAAAAGGTACTACTATGTTTTCAAAGATTGATCTTCGATCAGGTTATTATCAGTTACGGGTAAAGGAGTCAGATGTGCCAAAAATAGCCTTTAGAACCAGGTACGGGCATTATGAGTTTCTAGTTATGCCGTTTGGGCTAACTAATGCACCTGCAGTATTCATGGATTTGATGAACCGGATATTCAGATCGTACATAGACAGATTTGTAGTAGTATTCATTGATGATATTTTGGTTTATTCTCGGGATGAAGAAGAACATGCAGAACATTTGAGAATTGTGTTGCAAATTCTACGAGAGAAGCAGTTGTATGCTAAATTCAGTAAATGTGAATTTTGGCTTCGAGAAGTGGGTTTTCTTGGACACATTGTATCTGCCGAAGGCATCAGGGTAGATCCAAGTAAAATCTCAGCTATCGTCAATTGGAGTCCACCGAAGAATGTATCTGAAGTTAGAAGTTTCTTGGGTTTAGCTGGTTATTATCGGAGATTTGTACAGGGATTCTCTATGATAGCTTCTCCAATGACTCGATTATTGCAGAAAGATGTAAAGTTCGAGTGGACTGATGAATGTCAACAAACTTTCAACCGATTGAAAGACCTATTAACGAAAGCACCTGTATTAGTGCAGCCTGAACCGGGTAAGGAATTTGTTATTTACAGTGATGCCTCATTAAATGGTTTAGGTTGTGTTTTGATGCAAGAAGGTAAAGTAATAGCCTGTGCTTCAAGACAACTTAAACCACATGAAAGAAATTACCCAGTACATGATCTTGAATTAGCTGCTACTGTATTTGCGCTGAAGATATGGCGGCATTACTTGTATGGTGAGAAATGTCATATTTATACTGATCATAAAAGCTTGAAATATTTGATGACACAGAAAGATTTGAATTTGAGACAGCGCAGGTGGCTTGAACTAATAAAAGACTATGATTTGATTATTGATTACCATCCGGGTAATGTTAATGTTGTAGCTGATGCTTTGAGCCGGAAATCTCTGTTTGCTTTACGAGCTATGAATACCCGGTTATCATTGACTGATGATGGTTTAATCCTAGCTGAATTGAGAGCTAAACCGATATTTTTACAGCAAATATGTGAAGCTCAGAAGAATGATGAAAAGTTACAGGTTAAACGGGCACAGTATGAGTCAGGTAATGATTCTGAATTTCAGATTGGTTCTGATGATTGTTTATTATTCAGAGGTAGGGTATGTGTACCTCAGAATTCAGAGCTTATACAGAAGATTCTACGCGAGGCCCACAGTAGTACTATGTCTGTACATCCGGGGAGTAATAAAATGTATAATGATCTGAAAAAGATGTACTGGTGGTCGGGAATGAAACGTGATATCTCTGAGTTTGTATCAAGGTGTTTAATATGTCAATAAGTTAAAGCTGAACATCAGGTACCTTCGGGGTTACTTCAGCCAATTACTATACCGAAATGGAAATGGGAAAGAATCACTATGGATTTTGTATCGGGGCTACCTTTGTCTCCGAGGAAAAAAGATGCTATTTGGGTGATTGTTGATCGATTAACAAAGTCAGCTCACTTTATTCCGGTACATATGGATTATTCTTTAGATAAACTAGCTGAACTGTACATATCTGAGATTGTCAGGTTACATGGAGTGCCTGTCTCCATTATATCAGATAGAGATCCCCGATTTACGTCTCGTTTCTGGGACAAATTGCAAGAAGCCTTGGGTACTCAGTTGTATTTCAGCACTGCATTTCATTCTCAGACAGATGGTCAATCTGAGCGTGTAATTCAAGTATTGGAAGATATGCTCCGATGTTGTATACTAGAGTTTGAAGGTAATTGGGAGAGGTATCTACCTTTGATTGAATTTGCTTACAATAACAGTTATCAGTCTAGTATTAAAATGGCTCCGTATAAAGCTTTGTATGGTAGAAAATGTAGAACACCGTTATATTGGACAGAGCTCAGTGAAAGGAAGATACATGGGGTTGATTTGATCCGGGAAACAGAAGAAAAAGTAAAGGTTATTCGAGATAGTCTAAAAGCAGCTTCCGATCGTCAAAAATCATATGCCGACCTTAAGCGAAAAGAGATTGAATTTCAAGTCGGTGACAAGGTATTTCTGAAAGTGTCTCCTTGGAAGAAAGTTCTTCGATTCGGTTGAAAGGGTAAATTGAGTCCAAGATTTATCGGGCCCTATGAAATCATAGAAAGAATTGGACCGGTTGCTTATCGATTGGCATTACCACCGGAACTTGATAGAATCCATAATGTTTTTCATGTTTCTATGTTACGACGATATCGATCAGATCCTTCATATGTTATTTCTCCGATAGAAGTAGAGATTCAACCGGATATGACTTACAGTGAAGAACCGTTCAAGATATTGGCACGGGAGACAAAAGAGCTTAGAAATAAAAAGATAAATTTGGTGAAAGTATTGTGGCAAAAGCACGGGATTGAGGAAGCAACATGGGAACTGGAGGAGGCAATGAGGAAACAATACCCAAACCTCTTTACTGGAAAGATTTTTGAGGACGAAAATCCTTAAAAGGGGGGAGAGTTGTAATGGCCTAAATTCAAGGTTATCGGAACAATGATTTCGTAACCATAGATCCGATTTAAAGAGAAATTTATTTCAATATTTTTGGTTGAAAATTTATATGATAGGAAAATCGTATGAAAATATTGATAGGAAAATTTTATCGATTTAGTGATTAGTTAGAAAAAAATTATTGAAGAAATTGGGTAAAATAAGGTATCGGGACCTCTATCTCATAAAACCGAGTCAAAAATAATTTTATAAATATTTATGAAATGTTATTAATGTGGTATTAAAATTTCGTTAGGAAATTTTAATGTTTGGGTAGTCAATTAAATGAAAAGGACTAAATTGTAATAGGTGTAAAAGTTGCTAGAGTGATTAAATAGCTTAAGAGTCTAATGAGAAAGGATTTAAAAGGCAATTAGACCCAAAAGTTATTTGGGCTGGACGGTAAGGGTATGAAATCAGCAGAAAAATTGATAACTTAAGGGTAAAATTGGAATATTGCAAAATTAACTAAATAAAACTAGGACTAAATAGGAAATATCTAGATTTCTCTTCATTTCTCTTCAATTCCAGCAGCTAAAAATGCCATAGGAGGGTTCTCTAAGCTGGTATTTCATAATTTTTGCACCAAATCCAAAAGATTCAAATACGAAGCTAGATCAAGGAAAGGAAAAAGTTTGGGATTAGTAGATTTTTACTGTTTACAAACAAGTATCAAGGTAAGTTCGTGTAACTTGAATTATATTCTTAAATGCTTGAAATGCATGTTTTTGATATGAATATGATTTGAATGTTCATTATATGGAAATTAATGAAACATTGATATATTTGATAAAATGGGAAGAAATCCCGGTTGAATGAAAGGAAAATTCGATGGATCTCTGAAAAAGAATTGACGGTAAAAAGGATCTAGCCCGGACGGGTGATCCTATCCTGATATAGCCCTCCCGAAGAATATGTGTAAAATGGATTTAGCCCGGACAGGTAATCCGAATTAGGGTCTGAATTTAGCCTGGAATGGTAATTCATATCCAAGCTCATTAGAGTAATTGTTGTTGCAGGGGATTTAGCCTAGACTGGTAATCCCGACAATACTCTATGAGTTTATATTGCAGGGGATTTAGCCTAGACTGGTAATCCTGCTGCAAGGTTGAGGTTCGCGGGAGTGTGCTCTCTGAAATGGATATGTGCGCACATGAATATGAATTGACGGGCCCAGAATTGTACACTAAATGTGTACCTCTGAAAATCCATCGAAATTCTGATAAATTCAACGGGATAAATATGGAAAAATAACAAGGAAATGGAAATCATGGTATTAACGAGCTCATCAATCATGGTATATATATTATTGATACATGGAAATTATTGTACTAACTTGAATGTTGAGTTTGTGCATGTTAGGGTAATAATGCATTTAATGGATATATGAATGTTTATTATATTGTATTGAAAATATTAGGTAAGTATAATTCTTGTTACATGAGCTTACTAAGCATAAAGTGCTTACCCCGTTTCCTTTTTCCCTGTTTTATAGTGTTAAGAGCTCGGAGGTCAGATTTGGTCGGAGACACATCACGCTGTCAACCTCAGGATTTCGGTATATAAAGAAACTTTATTTTAGAAATCAATGGCATGTATAAGCTAACAAAGTAAATGTTAACGTGAAATGAATGTAAAGTTAGCCATTAGTATGGTTAACAAACCTGGTTATAGATATGTGATGACGTTATCTTATATAAATGCATAAATCTATCATGAAAATATGTGAATTGATTTGGTTGATGTGGATTGGTCTCGATTTAATATTACAGGGAAGGTTAGATATTTATAAAAGGGCTATATTGAAGATAAAAAAAATTTAATTCGTAAACTCCGGTAATACCTCGTACCCTATTCCGGCAATGAATACGGGTAGGGGTATTACAGTCTGTACCAAAAATGGCTTCCAAAACAAGGCAAAACATCAATCATTTCTTAGGTACCAAGCCAACCCATATCCAACCACTTTAACCTATTCAAAACACATTAAAACATGCCCAAATTATACCAAATCATCCAACCTAGATGACTAACCAATGTGCCCTCATTGACACCACATGTAATTCATAGTTAAATCAACAACTATTTAGTTCAATCCGTCCATTCTAACATCATGAACCAACAATATTCACATATATAACTTGTTACCAAATAGTCATCCAAAATACCATTCAAACATGACCTTTATCAACACATTACCAATGGGCGAAACATACAATATATACATCACATTTGCATATAAGTGCTCTTACAACTAAGTATCAAAACATGTTCAACGTTTGCAAAATAAGTATCCTATATACATGTTACAAGTATCCACAATTCAAGACTTCAAAATCTACCGATGTTAGAAGATGATAAGTGTGAGCTCCGTTGATCCGATTGACACTCTCCGATTATCCAAAATATATAAAAACATAATAACAAGTGTAACGATATAAAATACTTAGTAAGCTCATACAATTCAAATTAATAACTTACCTTATTCATTTAATAGATAATTTCAAATTGCTATGCAAACTATTATCCCTATCATAACAAAGTTCAATAATTCCAGATTAGCAAATAACGATTATATGGATAGTCAAAATTCATATTTTGTCTATATTAATAATACACTATATATCCTTTGATTTTCTAATGGAAATTTGTAAAAGAACACAATACAAAATTGCGGGAAACATTTAATGCTCGTTAAAGCTAGTCGGATACAGAAATACATGTGTCAGGTTACCTATCCGGGTTAAACCATTGACAACACAGAAAAATAGCCTGGCCAGGGCTATGTATACAGGTAAGGTTACCAGTCCATGCTAAACCTTTAAAACAATAACGAATTACCAATCCAGGCTAAATCCATGTCACATGTATATCTGAGTCCGCAACAAATATTGGAGCTCGGTCCAGAACGGGAATCATTCAGAAATTTCGTGTAAGAAACTTTTACTCGATCCATCAGAGTTATCACAGAATTTAATTTATTTCAACATAGTTTGATTTCCATTTTAGCATTATATATATTAACAACATTTAATAACAATTTGTAACTACAGAAAATAGTATGAACTTACCTATTGAAGTAATTAAACTATAAGAGATTAATTGACAATTTTTTCTTTTCCTTATACGTCCTCTGATCGTTGAGATTCTTGATCTAAAGTATAGTTTAATTTAATTAAATCTATTCAAATCAAATAAACAATCAAATTTATGCATTTAAGTCCTTTTAATCATATTTTACAAATTTGCCCCTAAATTTTACTCTTTATGCAATTTAGTCTAAAAACCTGAAACTATCAAATTGAACACATTTAAGCTTAAACCAAGCTAGCCGAATTTCCTGTGGTCCTTGAAAAATCCAATAATTCATAATTTCACCATATTTTTATGAGATTTTACAACTTTAACAATTAAATCCTTAAACATTAAAATCACTAAAAATTACTTTACAAAATAATCCTATTTAACAACCAAACTTAATAATCTATCCTCAAACTTCAAAAACACTTCAAAATAATCAATGGCATGATCTAAAACATTTAACAATTTGTTAATCCCCAGGTTAGCTAGATTAAGTTAAAACAATCACAAAAATATAAAAATCACTAGAAATGGGTAAAAATTTACATTCCATTCTAGTGAATTTAACCAAGCCGAAACCAAGCTTCTTCAACGGTGTTTTTCCCTTTAAAATTTTAGTAGTGACTTTAAGAAGATGATAACTTCATTTTAGTTTAATTTGTTTTAGTTTTATTTATCTAATTACTTTTTTACCGTTAAAAAAATTACATAACAACTAACAAACTAATGTCCATAGTCATCCAATATATACCTATATGGTATATTTATCTTTTAAGTCCATTAATCACATTTCTATAGCCATTCAACACATTTAACTAATAGATAGCAACTTCTACAACTTTTACGATTTGACCCTTTTTACTTATATAACCAATTAAACATTAAAATTTCTTAACCAAATTTTAATACGACCTTGTAATAACTCTATAATAAAAAATAGTTAATAAAACATTGATATATTAGTCGAAATTGTGGTCCTAAAATTATTGTTTCTAACACCATTAAAAAATGGGATGTTACATAAGAGGTGTTACATTGCACTCGAAGATAAATTTTGTCTCACATTCCAACTATATGGTGCTAGCCTAGTACACCAGAGAAATAAAAAAAAATTGTTTGAACTTTTATTCTCATTTGAGCTTTAGAGCTGGTTTCTTAATTTGTTATCTTCATTAGAAAGCTCTAAACTTCTTTAAACCATAAATCATGTTAAAAGTAAACTCCAAACTCATTTCATTTCAATTTTTTCGCCTGTTCCACAAAAATGAAAATATAAGCCAAAATCCAATAATTAGACATTTAAACCACAAAATACAATAAGAAATAACATAAAATAATTATAAAATAATTTTGTTGATGTTTATTTCTTTTTGCTGGGATTGATTGTTAATAAAGCTTTTGTTTCAGGAAAGAAATATTCCAAGGCCAAACTAGTGAAAGAAGTTCTAAAGTCTCTGCCAGAGATATTTGCAATCAAATGGTTGTCATTAAGGAAGCCAAAGATGTTGATTATATAAGATGGGTGAGTTGATTGCTTTGCACATTTGAAATGACCTAAAGGTGATTGAAAGGGAGAAAGTTCAAGCCGGAAATGATCTTGCTTTTAATGATAGGGCCACTACTAAAAACACCAACATCACTACTTCCTCACTAAAATGATTGGAGGAAAAACTAGCTCTCCTAGCAAAGAATTGAACAAAGCACGCTCTTCAATTTCTAAGTGGAATCATTCAATTTTTAATAACCAATGCAAACTCTCCATCTAGTTACCAAGGTGGCAGGGATCAATTCGTTCTTCTTATTTTTCACAACCTTCATGCCCCCTTCTTCAAAACACATTAGGAAGGACTCAACAACTCACCATTTAAAATAGCATACATAATACATGCATCTATCTACTTTTTAACCTCTTTTAGCACAATTTCTTTTGTTGCTAGATTCAATCGATTTTGAGCGTCTATAGTAAGCTTATAACCTTCCTTTAGGAGAATCTTATGCTAGCATATTATGTTGGATCTAATGCCCTAAGTGTAGTAAATTTATTTGTATACTTGTAATTTTTTTAACAGATTAGTTTAATAAAATTATTCATGAATTACATTAATACTCTTTATACATTTTCCTTAATGGTTTTTTCATACAAAAAAAAATGAAAGCAAATATTAGCTCACTGGTTATCTAACAAAGAAAAATGAAAGCAAATATTAGCTCACTGGTTATCTAATGTTCAACTAATACTAAGCGGTATTACGTGGTCAAATTGTAATATGGAGAGACAACTTATATTAGTAGACAACCCTAAACATGTACTTAGTCTAATCGAAAATGAGTAAACTAATTGAAATACTAATATGTTTTTTATCAAGTCCAATTAGGGAGATACTTTGTATTAAGCATCAAAGCGGATGACCCCATAATATATCTTGAATCCATTTATGGATTTATTTACTTGTGACATCCATAGTGTGGCATAACTTAATCCTGAGTGGATGATGGACTATGTATGCGTGACTTTTATACTTTTTTTTTATACTTTGATGCAAGTAAAAGCCTGAGTTCGAACAAAAAAGGAACCAAAATGTCATGAGTTTGGTTTATACATGATTAAATGTTATGACTCTTATACTAGAGTTTATAGAGCTAAATGGTTAATGAAAATTAAAAATGACAATGGAATGATATGAGTTTGGTTTATACATGGTTAAATGTTAATTGAATTATGCAAATGGTATTGAATTAATGATTCCATGTGAATGGTATTGAATTGAACCGAAATGTTAAATGTTTGAATCACTATATGAATTGGTTATATAATGAACTCACCTTATTGATATGTGGTTGTCATGTTTAGGTAAAATTGTCAAGTTGAATAGTTTGTTGTATTAAATTGTAAAACAAGGTAAGTTGTTGTTTAATGCTTATGGACTTACTAAGCATTCAATATGCTTACCCCGTTGTTTTTCCTTTTCCCTATAGATCTCCAACTTGCAAAACATGTCGATCGCATCTATGAGAAGCTTACACTATCCTACTATTAATTCGATAGCCTTTTGATCGTTTTAATGCCCGGTTATGTTGCATGTACATAACTATAATTTATGTGATGACTTTGGATTTATAGATTTGGTTTGAATTTGGTTATTGTTAATGTTGTGAAAGTTGTACCAATTTGGGTATCTGAGTTGGTAATAGGTTGTATTGAGTGAATGGCATTTATAGTTGCATAATTGAGTATGACATGGTATGGAAATGGATGATATTGAATGACTTATAAGCATGTTGGTAAATTTGAACTTAAATAGGTGAAATTGGCATGTTTTGATATGATTTAGTGCCAAACTGAGGCATTTTGGATTACTTGATTTTGGAAATGGTTATATGCAATGTTTGGTATGAATTTTGGTTGATTTTATATAGGTACAAGTGTGAAAATATGCACCAAATGTGGTTTTGTTGGTTTGAAATAGGTGCCAACATGCCTAATTTCTACAAAAAAACAGAGTCCACATCGCGATGTCAAATGATGACCGTCGTGATGAGATCTGGATTTCAGGTCATGGTGTGACGAGGAACCCCGTCATCACAACAATCCAAGTCAATATTTCATGTCACGACAGCACTCCCTCACGTCGCGATGTTGACCTGAAATTGTGAAAATATTGTAAATTAGTCCTTATTCAATTCCGGGTTAACTTTAGAGCATATGTAGGCTCATATAAAACATGGGAAAGGTTGTACAACATGATTATGAATTGAAATGATTATGTTTGAATATTTATGTTTTTATTTGAATTTTATATGTTCATAATTGCTCCGACAACGGGTGTGACTATTGAGAAATGTGCTCGTATTATAGTAAACATGTAACTATTTTCTATGTATTTGAATGATGAATAAATAAATAAAGTTAATTTCACATTTCACTATTCTATTTTTATGTTTTTGTCTTTCATGTTTTGCATACATGGCAAAATTGTGACAAACAAATGTTAACTCATTCATTGTATAAGTTCAAACTGATGATAAGTGGCACTGTAAGAATGTTTACGTTGCGAGAAAGACAACTTACTTTAGTAGGTAGTTTAAACAAGTCTGTAATCCAGTAAAAGAATCAAAGTGAGCATTTGATTCAAATACTCATAACGATTATTATGTCGTCTACAGTTCCAATTAGGGAGATGGTCAATCTTGGCTATCGAAGTAGTTGACTCCACGAGTAGAGATACAAATGTACTCAATGGAAGGATGGTACATTAGATTGGACTCCTAGGTGCGCCTCCAACCAAGGGATGTGTTGATTGTCTTGAGGCCGTTGCTCCTTTTAGAGGAACCATTTTGTGTGGCCTTTCTTTTTTATCTTTTGCTTTTTAGGACTAGGATTAGCCTTTTTTGAACAAATCTCTACCACAACCTATCGGTGATGATTGTGTTTATCTCAAATCTAAGTGCTCTTCAAAGCGTGCTTTGACATCTGAAAGGTCTTGATAATTGATGGAGTGTTTTATTGAGCCTAGGATACAAAAATTTGTTGTCTAGTGGAGAGGTCTCGATTGTACCTAGGGTCTGCTTTGATGAATGCTTGTTTCATTTTCCTTCTTATTTGGTGAATGCATCCAACAAAACTGTAATTGATACACTTGATGAATATGATTCCTATTTCTCAAAGAAGAAAATGGTAAAGTACATCAGAGGTCATCCTAAAATGGGGTCATTCCTATTTCGGTCATTCTAATTTTTTCTATCAATTTAGTCATTGTCGTTAGAAAAATTGATCAAAATGATCACATAATCATTAAACCCTCAATGAATAGCTGACTAGGCCTGCAAAAAAAAAAGAAGAAAATTTGGCCTTTTAGTCCCTTTAAAAATTATAATTTTTTAAAGTTAATCCCTTAAATCCCTATAAAAAACTAATATTAAAATCCAAAATTTCTGCCAGAGATATCAGATCGACATTATTGCAGTGTTTGATATGGGTTTTTTATAGGAATTTAAGGGGTTAACTTTAATTTTTTGTAATTTTTAAAAGGGTAAAAGAAATTTTTTTTTTCTTTTTTTAGGTCCAATGAATAATTCGTTAAGAGTAACAATTGAGTGACCATTTTGATCAATTTTTTTTAATGACAGTGACTAAATTGACAAAAAAAATTAGAATGACCAAGATAAAAATAACATTATTTTAAAGTGACATCTGATATAATTTAAAAAAAATCTCCTCCTTTTATTTTAAATTATTAATGTTCTATCAAATCAAATTTGAGGAAAAAAAATATAACTATACAAGTAAAAGGAGAGAAAAAAAAAATTCAAACTAGTCGGATGTTTTATTGGATGAAAGATACTGAGCTCTTCCAGTATCAAATCATGTGATGGTTCTCACATGTGGGCCAAAATCTTGATAGCTTGCTGCTACAAAAATATAAGAAGATGCATGCATCGAAAGGAATAAATAAATAGGCCAGCATTTTGAGGGTTGAAGCTCGAATTAGGTATAGGTGTGATTGATAAGGTGGAAAGTGCTGAAAAGAAGCTTTTGGTGGGTCTCTATGAATACAACACTTTTGTTTTGTATCCATGTTTGGGTTTCTTTCTTTCTCTCTTTGTGATCACCATTTTAAGTGACCACAATTCCAATGCTTTGTTCCCAAATGGCTTCATTCTTTACTCTTTCTCCATTGATATTCCAAGTAGACGTCACCCAATGATTGGGTTATCACTTATCACTTAAGCTTGAAGGTTTTTTTTAAGGGTTTCGTTAAAAATATTAGTTTTAAACATTAGGTTTTAATTTAAATATTGAAGATTTAGACCTAACCCAACTTGTTTTTTAAATTTATAATTGAAAGTATGTTAAGTTTTCTATGTATAGATATTTAATAAATTATATATATTTACTAAATATTGATAAAAATAAATTATTTAAAAAAAAGAATATGGTGCTAGGTTTATACAAACCCAATTTAGCTCACGGAAACTTTTAAATTAGAAGCTCAATTATTTTTTGGTATTTTTTATATCCATTTTATGATTAATATTCAAGGTTAGTGAATACTCCTCTCAACAATACTCTTTCCAAGGTTCGAATCAACATATATTTTCTTAAGAGTGTAATGTATCTTACTATTACACCAACTAAAAAAAGCGTAGCTAATTTTGTTAATTAATAACTAATATTTTCAAATAAAAGATATAAGAATCTTTTAAAGTTAAAAGGCAATATAATTTTGGCCCAGCTCCTCAGCCCACATCTTAAAATTAGTAAAATCCAAAGTTGAAGTTCTATAAGAAAGCTTAGTTGACAAATAACATATATTAGGGACCATCAATCCGGTACATACTACCAGCCACAAATTAGAGAATAGAATCAACAAAAAGCATGAGGGCACAATCTTGCTGGGATAAAGCCTCCAAGTACCCTAACCAATAATGAATGGTTTTATAATGTATCTCACAGACGTAAAAGTGTCCTTGATATAAATATCTAGCTCTATTAATCTCAAAATATGTTCTTAAGAAGTTATTCTCATTCTACTAAAATATTTTTCTTAGCTTTGATTATCTTTCTTTCACTAACTTAAGCATCGAACAACATTTCAAAACTTAAGCTCTGATGCTCTTTTACTTTTCCTTTTATTTTTGCTGACTCGAAGCCTTTCTTAGTAACAAAAATAGTCCAACCCATTTTCTTCTTAAGAGCATCAATATTTTGAATTGTCTATGAAAATCTAAATAAAAGGACATGGATCCCATCGTTAAGACTAATCCTATCGATATCCAAACCATTCCAATTAACAATCAATAACCATTCAAACACTAAAATCAACCCACTTAACTAGGGGTGTCCAAAATTCGGGTAAAATCGAATTTTTTCGGTTAATCGGTCGGTTAACCGAATTAATTTGGTCAGAGGTCAGTTAATAATTTTTTGAATTTTTGGTTAACGGTTAATTCGGTTCGAAACCGGTCGATTAACTAAATTTTTCGGTTTAACCGAAGAAATTAATAAATAAAATTATAATATATAACTAGCCCACTATTCACTCAAACCCAATCAACATAAATTTAAATACCCAATCTAATATATATTAACTCAAGTACCCAGCCCAACCCAATTACCCAACCCAATCATAAAAATTACAAATAATTTAATAAATAAAAAATAAAAATCTAAAACTAAAAATAAAAATAAAAAAACATATAATTTTATACAAATAATTCGGTTAATTCAGTTAATTTGTATAATTTAGTTAATTCGATTAATTCAATTAATTTTATACTTATTTTAACCAAAAATTAAAAAACATATAATTTTCGGTTAATTCGGTTAACTGACCGAATTAATCGAAAAATTTTTGGTTCAGTTAATTTACTTTAAAAAAATTTCGTTCGGTTAACGATTAAAAATTTTGAAGGGTCGATTAATTCAGTTAATGTTATTTCGAATCAGTTAACCGATCGATTAACCGACTGAACACCTCTACACTTAACAACGTAGAAAACCCAAAAAATTTCACATCTAGTGTCATTCCCATCTTATCCACATCCACCAATCCTAGCTTACTTAACCCCTTACCCACAATTAGCCAAATCCTTGCTCTTACTTATTATTATAGCTCACAAGTCCCTTATTCACTTGACACCTTACTTATGGTTATACCATTCAACGTACCACCTGTTTCGACCAATATCACTACCATTATTGAACCTTTTGCCTTGTAAATCAATCTCTAGTATCATATACTCAAATCCTTCTCCACCCCTTCAATTGCTCAAGCAATGCGCATTGCACAAGCAAACATTACTAATGTTAATGTCAGCTTACTAGACGTGTTCAACCATGCCTATGCGCACCATCCATCGTTTTATGCTTATAGTACTTTAAAATTATCATATATACTTCACCATATTCAAATAACTCTAACTGTTGTAAAAAAAATGGTTGAAATAAGATAATATAGCCGCAACAAAGTACCAACATTTATCTAATTTATTTAAAAAATTCATTTCTTGGTACCTATGGTTTTTTATCACCAAAATAATTTCTAATCACTTTTATTAAACTATATCTAAGGTTATTAAATTATTAATAAGTTTATATTTTGGTCACTTAAATTCAAAAAGTTACAAAATAATCACTGAATTAGTAAAAAAATTTCATTTAAGTCATTTGACTGTTAAAATCGTTATTGTATATGGCATTCTCTATTCGCATGCCTACACCAATCAAAACTTCAAATGTTATAAATTTACGAACCAAAATCTAAACAGCTTTCTTCTCCAATCTCTAGCACTGATTGTCAGATTGATTTGGATCTAAGGTATGTTACCGATCATTAAGTTTTCGCTTGGAGCTTACTAGCTAAACTTTTAAAAAAAGATTAACAACTTAATGACTTAAATAAAAAAATTTAAAATAGTTCGACTGGTTAAATGCTTTCGAATAATTCAACGATTATTTTATAATTTTTTAAAATTAAGTAAATAATAATTTAGTCTAATTTCTTTTTAATATTTCCACCCAGCCAATTCTAATGTGGATTAAAGTAGAAACAAAATACTTTATACGGAACGAAATGAAACAATTCAATGGATAAGTACGAACGTGGAACTAAATAAGGATTTTAAGGATGATGAATGACGATCGAATGTAGGGTGTTTACATACAGTTTCGAAGTTTATAGGTAGGGAGTGAAGTGAAAGCTGAGAAAAGAAGCCAAGATGATAATGAATTGTGCAGCAATGGTTGTCGTAGGTTACAGGCCTGTCCTAAGCCCCAAATGCTTTGCTTCAAATCCCAAAATCAACACAGAGCAGCTTCGTTACCAGCTTGACCAACTTCATGCTGAAGCTGAGAGCACCCGAGCCAAAGGTAGCCACTGATATCTCCTCTCTGTTCCCTTTTCATATTTTTCCACCAAAACCACAATTACCCATTTTCCCCTTTTTCATTTTTTGATTTAATACTCTATACCCATTTCAGTTTAAATCATGATGATGACTTTTGACTAGTTGCTGGTTTTTAGTGGGGATTAATTTTATTTGTAATGAATGAATGAATGTTAAGAAAATTGAAGTTATTGGGTCTTTGTTGATTCAGCTAACAATGCTAGATTGAGGTTTTTGCGGCTATCAGAGGCAGCAGAGAAGCTTCGACGACAGGCAGCTGTTAGTATTCAGGGGGGGAAGGAAAATGAGGCAAGGGACCTGCTTTTTCAGAAAAAGAAGGTTATGCAAGCTTTGGAAAAGTCTAAGAGTCGGATTGAGTTATTGGATAAGCTTGCTACGAAGCTTAATGAGGTAAAACAAGATTGTGATTAATAATGTTATTATCAATGTAAAGGTAGAATCAAAGAAGTAGAATTAACATTTAACAGATAAGAAGTATTAAGCTATGAGTTTAGACAGTATTAGTAATAAGTGCATTATTGTTTCGGCGTGAATCAAATTAAAATAAGCCTTTCCTTTACCTAATTTCTATATAAGTGCATGGAATATCTGTTTATTCATTAATTTGAACAAACATAATTTCTTCGTTTAACTGGAAGGGATTCAATGACCCTTAATTTTTCTTTTTTTAAATTGGCATGATAAAATGTCACAGTGTCTTGAAAGCCTAAATGTGGTTTATGGTTTTAGAAGTTTTATCTTCTCAAATTATTATGTTGCTATTTTGTAATTAATGGAAATTTAGGGTGATATTGTCTTGTACTTCATGCGACTAAACAATATAAAATTTGTATCATGGATAGCTTTATCCAATACATGGGATATTGAATCTGCTGTTTTTTTTTTCCAGTTGATGAGATTAAATATTACAATTAGAAACTACAATCACAATCAAATAATTGTCAGCAATATCAAATTGTACATCCATGGAAGCAATCAATCAACTAAACAAACAAACCAATGAAAAGTTAGACTAAACCCACATATGGTGGGACTTGAACCTAGAACCTAAAAGTTCCAAAGCCTCCTCCTTGCCACTGAAACAAGGTTTCATTGCGAATATTGAATATGCTCATGAAGTTCAAATGATGGTTCTAATAATCTTTTGCTTCTTTGCTGGTCAACTTTTTTGCATACCTAGTTCTATGTGATTTAAATTTTTGTATGACTTACATATTATATATATATGTTTATACTTAATGGTTTCTTTTGGATGGATTCTTCACTTTTTCAATGTAACAACTCCTTGCCACTGAAACAAGGTCTATTGCAAATATTGAATATGCTCGTGGTGTTCAAATGATGGTTCCTTATCTATTGCTTCTTTGCTAGTCTGTCATTTTGTGCATGCCTAGTTCCATGTGCTTTAAATTTTTGCATGACTTACATATATCGTATATATATGTTTAAACTCAACGGTTTCTTTTGGATGGATTCTTCACCTTTTCAGTTTAACAAATTAACATACCTAGTTCTATCTGCTTTAAACTTTATATTTCCATTTCTACCTGCACTTCCCACTAACAACCTTTTATTGATTGCTGCTTAAGGCTATGATTTTCTCATTTAGACTCCCAATAAATGCAGCCAGTCTATCCTTTTTCTTTTAACAATATTTCACTATAAATTTTGACTTTCCTTTTTTGGATCTTATTGAAGAGCTAAATGGTTTGATATGTATATTTAACAAGTCATCTTGGTTTCAGGTGATAAACGTCAAAGAAACTCAACTAATTGGGAATATTGTGTCAGATTCTGAAATTGGTGAAGAAGATGGTTCCAGTCCAGTTCGGATCATATCTCCGAAGGAGCAAGCTGAAAACAATAAAAATAAGAATAAGGACTTTGGCCTTGATGCTTTAACAGTTGGTGAAGATCAAAAGTTGTTGCTTGATACTGATGATTTGGTGGAGCAACCTGCCCACAAGGAGCTAGAGGAACATAAAGCATTAGCTTTTAATGAAGACAATAGAACTAGCAGCTTGGCAGCAATATCGACTTATGAGGACTTCTTGGAACATTTGGATCAACAGCTCAAACAAATTGAACAAGAACTTCTCACGATATTAAATGTTTCAACACTATTACTTGATGATGAGAAACCAAAAAATGTGAAGGTGCAGCAAACGACAGGAATTCTTGAGAGTATACTTGATTTAAGACAGAGGTAAATTTCTTAACTAATTTAAAAATTGATGAAACTTGATCGTTTTGTGCTTTTGTCAGCTCTGAAACAATCAACAATAAGAGCTTAAGGATTTTATATCATAGATCATTAAGTTTCTGAAGCTTGTATCTTCACAGAATTACAAATATCAGGCAGATGAAGGTTGAGATAAGTTAAGGCTTCATTGTTTCTTGGTCAGGTTCCTACTACCAGGTAAGGGCATTGTTTGAGCTGAAACTATTTGGATTTGTTAAGCAAAAAGCCTACATTGCAAGTTAGCATGTATGTATGTGCTGTATGATAGTTATTGCTGACTGCAAAAGAAGCTATTGAGTTTATAACCTTGTCTGGGTAAGTTATGGTATCCTCAAAACTTACACTTTTCCTTCCATCTTTTTGGTGTTCTTTGACAAAGATGATGAAATTTTACGTGTTTGATAGGGAATGGGAAACAGCAAAGCTAGGAGTTCCTTTTAAGGTAACAATCATATGCTTTTTTCCCCAAAAATCAGTAACAAAAGATTTTGACTTTTTTAGAGTGACTAAGTTGTTGTTCAATTGAATTCCAAGCAAACTTTGAAGTAACTAACTAATTATTTCTTGATTGAATATATGGAAAACCATTTCATGATAAGTTTAGTAACTAAAACATTTTCATGGTAAATCAGGTATTAGAATTAAAAGACAAAGGATATAAATTGTAATAATATAACATTATTCTGTTTGCTACTCAGAAACCATCTTAAAATTTCAAAATTACCTTGCAAAACATAATGGGAACACAATTGCATCTGAACATAAAGAAAAGAAATGAGTATAGTACCAGTGAGAAACCGAGGCTGACTAATTTCTTAAACAAGAAATAAGCTCTGTGGAGCTCAGTATTTACCATATCCATGTTTTTCCTGTAAAAGTTTTCAAAAGGGAAAACTTGTAACCAAGCTGATGGTTCAATTCTACTTTGTTTTTGCCCATAGGGAAGTGGCTGAATAACACTGGAGCTCTTGGAGCAGCTTCTTAATAGGATACTCTGTGATCAATAGACTACTTGTAACAGTAACAAAATATTATAAGCTGCATTAACTTTCAGAAACTTAGCTTATAGATAAATAATGCAGTAAACTTCTCACATTATGTTCCTGTATAAGGTGATTAGGGTTCTTCGATGAATCATGATGGAAGTATAAATGAAAGCCTCCAGTGGTCCATTTTGTTTCCACAATTTCATCTACCATTTTGTTTCAGCTATTGTCACCGTTCTTTTTCTGATTTATGTTTTGACTTTGTTGTTTTCTGTAATTAGACAATCTCATTTTCAGACACCTGCTTTGACTGTTAAAATTGCAGTTACTAGAGAAAAACAGAGGCTATCAGCATGAAGTTGCTTAAAACTGCAACACATTGAGAGAAATTGTCACTGGCTACTCTTCATTATATGGATTACCAGTATTATCATGACAAAAAAAAAATTGGGATAAGTAGAAAAAAATGTCGGTGAGTTCTGGCTTTCTGCTGCTTTCATCTTTCTGATTTTTAGAATGCATGTTGGGTTTATATTTTCGATGCTCTGCATATGGATTTTGTTACCTGTAGCATGTGCAAGAAAGCATTTTTTTTTTAGTAAAATCATTACTTCAATAACATATAATAACTGAATGAACTCTTAAATTATATAGCATAAGTCCATTGCATTGTTGCATTTATAATCAAATTTACCTACTCTGTGAATTTTTCTTCACATATATTTTATACTTTCTCTAGTACCGATTGATGGTAGACGTCTTTGTGAATTAGCAAAGGGTAACAAATGAAATAGAAGTAAATGTGTTGAAATTAGATATTTGAGAGATGAATTTTATAGGGATTTGAATAATTTCACTCATACTAAAAAATGGTAACATAGGTATTTATACAAAGAGCAAAAAACTAAGGCAAGAAATAGTATATAATCCTAATATCTAGTATATCTAATCCCTAATTTACAGTGATAGGAAGAATCTCTTGGCTGTCAACACTCTCAAGTTGGTGCATAGATACTACACATGCCCAACATGCAAATTAGATTATGAAAGGTTCTATTACTTAATACTTTAGTGAATACATCAACTAACTGCTCGTCGAACGCCAAATGAACTAAGTTTAAGAGACTGGAGTTCAATTTTTCTCTGATGAAGTGCTGATCTATCTCAATATGTTTTGTTCGATCATGTTGGATTGGGTTATGAGCTATGCTTATTGCAGCCTTATTATCACAGTACAGGGATAATTTTCCTTCTTGACAGTTTCAGCTCCTCCAATACCTTCTGTAGCCAAATAAGCTCACAAACACCTTGAGCCATAGCCCTATATTTTGCCTCGGCTACGCGTTGCTTATTCTTGTGGTTCTGCTTTTGTACTGTATGAAGAGATTTGTAACCAAGCAAATCTCCATACGAAAATCAAGTCAAGAAATGGTTACTGCCTTTTTTTCCTTTAGAATATAGAAGCATCATTGTTAGTCACAATCAATGAGGTTACCAACTGTAATTTTGCATCAAATTGTTTGTTGATTACATGATGTCTTTCATTTCTTCTTGAGCTTGTAAATTACAAAGTTAGGTTTACTATAGCCATTGCGGAATTAACATGATTTGACTAACATTGAATAAACAACAGAAAATTGGTGTAAATATAGAACCTGACAATGTGGATGTATTTGTAAGATGAGAGGAACATTCAGGTGGCTGGGGCTAATATGACACCTCAAATTGAAGCGGTAGAAAGAGATCTGATGAGAATGGATGGTTGTTTCTTTTTGGGATTTGATTGAATTAAATTGTAAACATGATAGTTCTATCTAGTTCATGGTCTTTTACATGGGCCATGGATCATAGTAACTTAGATGCCTTTATTACTGACTTATCTGCGAAATGAGATGTTATGAATTAGTTTCTTAGGGAAGGCACAAACTTCACTAAAATATCCCATGCCTTCATCAAAGATTTTACCCTTTCCCACCAAAGTTGTCATATTTTTCCCTACTGCCACGGAAGCATGAGGCACCAGCCTGCAGCTATCTCTCTCTCTTATTATTGCCAAACATTGGCATAATTTTCCCAACTGTCACTGAAGCTTGAAGAACCATTGTATGCGTAAAAAATGCTTGCTCCTAACTCCGTAGATCCTTTTGATTAGTGCATTACTTTTAAAGTATGAATGGAACACTTTTCATCCGACCTAATCGTCGGGTCCGAGCTATAGGATGTCATATTCGTTGCCGGAGTAACCACATACAAATTCACAAAAATTAATCTTTTACACATGCAATTCATTGACTATTACATTTATTCATGTTAAACAAACAATTTTGAGCCTTAATCGAGCATACGGAAGCTCTTAATCAACTCAAGTACGAAATATTATCAAACTGTAAAAATTTTAAAATGTATGGATTGACGTCGTGACTTCAGTCGGGACTTCATCTAGTGCTTGTCATGATGTGACCATTTCAGTATGTCACGTCACAATGACAAACCTTAGCTTATCATGAAGTCATTCACTATAATGACAACGTTGTGACATCCAAAATCTGAGGTCGCGACGTGGCTCCTATTTTTGGTAAAAATGAACCATTTGGTATTTATTTCATACTCTCCAACCAAATCTATCAATTTGTGCATCAAATATCAATTTCATTTGAATCAAAACATACCAAAAACATATCAAAACAAGACATTTAATCATTTCAAATCAAACCAATTCAATATAAGTTCAGCCTATTACCAAGCTAAACATTTTTATACAGTCAATCAAATGCCATTCAAAAAAATCAATTTAACTCTTCAATTACCAATCTTACCTATGTTATAATGCATTAAAACTTATCATTTTATATACAAGTGAACATTATATACCATAATGATTTAAGGGTATTAAACTTGAACCAAATCAATCAAACACATATCTTAAACATATGAATCAAACTTACTATTTCAACTAATCATCATTTTGGCCATTCTGCTTACTTCATCTTACTAACTTACATGGCAAGCTTAAGTAAATTCATGTTCTTACTAACTTACATGGCAAGCTTAAGTAAATTCATGTTTCAACTTCCTACATTCATCAAGCAGTGTTAATTCACGCATTAACCAATTTATTTACCATGAACAACATGGGAATCATCATATACCACATCCATCAAAAGTTACCAAACTCATCAAGACATTTATACATTAAGATATATGCCAAAAACACTTATATACATGCTACAATCCCAAGACTCAAAAAGATCTAATATCTACTAATTAACTGATAGGATAGTGTGACCTTTAGAACGATTCGACTTTACATGTCCCGCAATGTGGTGATCTACAAGGAAAAGTGAAAAACAAATAAGGTGAGCATATAAAAAGCATAGGAAGTTCATAGGCATTAAACAAAACTTACCTTATCTTACAATAAAATACAATATGTTACCATAATTTGACATAGTTAGTTAGTCATGGCAAAACACAATATCAATAAGGTGAGTTTGACATATAATCAAACCAAATTACATCTCAACCATATATCAATCCAATTCATTTTAAATTCAACATCTCAATACCATGCTCATGCTCAATTCAACATTTGTCCATTTGAACATCAAACTCATATCATCTAATGTCATTTCAATTTTTATTTTACATTGACCACTTAGCTTAATGAACTTAAATAAATAGACTCGGATACATAGCTAACTACATCACACTAGTGTCACGGACTTAGGATTTTTGCCTCACAATCCATACGGCCTTAGATAGTTTTATTGCATCAAAAACGCCTATCAGCCTAACTCCCACAATCTGAGGATTCAACAGAATTCCTCCTCAAAAACCCAACTCAAACGAAAGCAACTCAAAGTCAAACAAGATGAACGAAGAACGAAATAAGAATAAGCCACAGAAAAATAAGAACACAAGAGAGGAAAATTTGAGTAAATGCTCTCAAGAATTCTTATTGCTCAAAACTCCAGTGATTTACAATGAGGGGAGAAGCCTCTATTTATAGTTGAGCCTCCCTAAATCCAACGACACAGATCAGGTACATCAACGACTACGATTAAATGGTATCTACAAATCAAATCTCTAAGATAGCAAAATCATATCTTCTAAGATTACATATCATATCTAAGATTGCATATCTTCGAAGATCATGTTTCCATATTTGTCAAACTTGTAGATGGACCTTCAATCTCTTCAAGCAACGGGCCAGTCCGATTGGTCCAAATGACCTCATTCCCTCTTGATAGATCGCACAGATGTGTCATGGTTGCGGGCTCCTATGCATAACCCATGACATTCTCCCCCACCAAATCTAGCGACGCCCTCGTCGCATCCTCTGCATGGTACTGATCTATCTTGTCTTGGAATTGCTACAAGGCTTCAGCGGGTTCCCAACTCGTCTCACTATCGTGAAATCCCTTCTATCGGACTAGGTATTCATGCCGTGGTCGATAGTACTTCCGTCTCACTATACGATCTGCCTCAATGTATTTGACCTCTCGATCATAAGCGACTTTTACCTCCATTGGTGCTCGTTTGGACTTGCTTCGATTTGGGTCTTCTCCATCTTCATGGAATGGCTTAAGCATACTTACTTGGAATACTGGATAGACTTTAGACTTTGAGCTTTTCAGGCAACTCAAGCTTGTAGGTTACCTTGCCTACCTTCTTCACAACTTGAAATGGCCCTTCATATTGTCGCACAAGTCCTTTGTGCAAACCATCATGTCACAAAATCAGGTGTAGTTTAGCAAGGACTGGGTCACCAACCTAAAATTGCACATCCCTTCGATTTTGATCCGCCCACTTCTTGTTACGCTTACTTGCCTTATGTAGACAAGCTCTAATTAGATCGTTTTGCTCTTGCCAATCCTTCGCAAATCGATAAGCTACTGGATTCGGTCCCGCATAATGAGTTGCAACAGCATTGAGTGTAAATGGCTGCTGCCCCTATCACTATCTTGAATGGACTCTAGTTCGTCGCCCCACTTCGTTGTAAGTTGTACGAAAATTGTGCCACATCCAACAACTTCGGCCAATCCATTTTTGCCGTACTTACATAATGCCGAAAATACGTCTTCAACAATGCATTCACTTGTTCGGTTGGCCCATCGATTTGGGGATGCATGCTAGTGGAAAAGTTCAAGTCTGAGCCCATTAACTTCAACAACTCCATTCAAAACCGACCAATGAATCGCCCATCTCGATCACTGACGATAGACTGTGGTACTCCCCAGTACTTTACCACATGTCTAAGGAACAAATGAGCTGTCTCCTCAGCGGGACACTCCTTGGTTGCGGGGATAAAAGTTGCATACTTCGAAAACCTGTTCACCATAACAAAAATACTCACAAATCCATCAGACTTAAGCAAACCCAAAATACAGTCCATGGATAAACTTTTTCATGGGCGCTCCAGAATGGCCAAGGGTTGTAACAAACCAGCAGGGGCCTTTAACTCGACCTTATCTTGTTGGCACACCAAACAAGTTTTCACATAGGTCTCCACATCATCACCCATGTAAGGCCAATAAAATCGATCTTCCAAGAGAGCCAAGGTACAGTGTATACCTGGATGGCCAGCCCATTTGGAATCATGACATTCCTTTATGACTTTCTTTCGTAAATTCCCATGTTGAGGCACATATAGATGTTGCCCCTGAATGTATAGTAATTCTTCCTCGAGCCAAAATCTTGTTTTTTCATCTTTGGCAAGATCAATCAGATTCTTGGCTGTAAGATCGTGGGACAATCCTTTTTGAATGCGCGCCAATAGGGGACTATCAGGTTGGCTTATTGTTTCAAACTCTATTTTTTGGCTAAGCGCATCAGCCACAATGTTGGCACTCCCCGACTTGTATTCCATGCTAAAATCAAACTCTGCCAGCAAAACCTGCCAATGAGCCTGCTTGGGGGATAATTTTTTCTGGGTTAAGAAATAACTATTTGTAACATTATCAGTGAATACCTCGAACCTGGAACTCAGCAAATAGTGTCTCCATGTGCACAAGTAATGTACCACTGCAGTCATCTCTTTTTCTTGGACCGTGTATCTTTGTTTTGTCTCATTAAGTTTTCGACTCTTGAAAGCAATTGGATGCCCATCTTGCATTAGCATTCCCCTAATCGCATAATCTGAAGTATCCGTGCGTACCTCATACGCCTTTGAAAAGCCTAGCAACACGAGTACAAGCTCATTCATCATTGCTTGCTTCACTTGGTTGAAGGCTTTCTCGCACCGAGGATCCCAATCCCACACTTTACCCTTTTTCAACAAATCCGTCAAGGGTGCAGCGATCTTGGAATAGCCTTCAATGAAGCGACGGTAATAATTTGCTAATCCAAGAAAAGACTGCAACTCTGTCACATTGGTTGGTGGCTCTCAATCGGTAATTGCTCGAAATTTACTTGCATCCATTCAAATCGTGCCACATCCTACAATATGACCTAGAAATGGCACCTCCTATTGAGCAAATGAACATTTCTCCTCTTTGACATATAGCTCATTTTCTTGTAAGGTTTGAAACACCTCCCTCAAATGTTCCATATGCTTCTTAAGCGTCTTACTATGCACCACAATATTCGTCAAGATAAATAACCACAAAACTATCTAAGAAGGGTTGCAATACCTTATTCATTAGGGTGCAAAATGTGGCCGGAACATTTGTTAACCCGAATGGCATCACAAAGAACTCAAAAGACTTGTACCAAGTCACACAAGCTGTCTTGGGTTCATCCTCTTCCGCTACTCTCACTTGATGGCACCTCGATCGCAAATCCAACTTAGTAAACCATCTCACGCTACCAAGTTTATCGAACAAATCTGCAATAAGTGGAATGGGATACCTGTTTTTCACAGTGATCTTATTTAAGGCTCTATAGTCGATGCGTAATCTTAGGGACCCATCATGCTTCTTTTGGAATAGCACAGGTGCACCGAATGGGGCTTTAGATGGTTTAATGAACCCGGTATCTAATAGCTCCATCAATTGCTTTCGCAATTCCTCCAACTCGGGAGGAGCCATTCAATATGATGCCCTTGCTGGCGGTTCAGTATTAGGCAACAACTCAATCTTGTGGTCTACCTCCCTCTTAGGTGGCAACTTTTTTGGCAATTCCATGGGCATCACATCTTGAAATGACTTCAACAACTGTTTCACTTCTTCCTTTGGAATTTCTCCCTCGGATTTGTCATCTGCATTGTCCCTCAAGGTAGCTAGATAGGAGACTTCATTTCTACGTACTACTTTGGCAAATTGGATCGCCGACAATGTTTTTCCCTCCATGCTTCCCTTTTCTTTTTATTTGCACCATATATCGACGATTTGAATCGGAGATCGTCATGTAATTCTTAGAAAGATGAATATCCACATTAACTTGGTCAAGCAAGCTTAATCCAACTACAAAATCATAATTATCAAGTGGGATTACCTTAATAATTGCTTTGCCAGTCCACTCGTTAAGTTTGAGTTCCACCCCTTTTGCTACACTCGTTATGGGAATACTTTTCGAGTTCACCGTTTTGATTCATCTCGAATATTCCTCAACTTTGAGGCCAAGTTCATTCGCCATTTCTTCGGACATGAATAAGTCAGATGCACCAGTATCGACAAGTGCATTTAATCTTCTGCCAGCTACGATAATGTCCACAAATATTAACCCATTACATGATTTTTCTTCGACACCACCTAATATTGAATTAAGGCTTTTGGTGTCGTATTCGACTTCCTCGCGCGCCTCCATGGCATGAAAAGCGGCTTTCTTTGGACACACACTCATCCTATGTGGGCCTTGACAAAGATAGCTTTTTAATGGTCTTTTCTTATCCCAAGGTTTACCTTGACTAGCCCTTGGGCCTTCACCATTCTTGTCCCTTTGATCATTGTCTCTCCCACCATTGCTTTTGGATCTCGACTTGGGCTTAGAATACTTACTATTATCAAACTTCTTTCCCTCAATATTATAGAAATTTTCTGCCTCAGCCATGGCTATAGTCAATTCAGTGATACCTAGGTGACGCAACTTTGCTTAGCCCACATTTTCAGCCCATCCTTGAACCAATAGAATGCTTCCTTCTTGTTCAAGTCTGAGACCTGAAGCATCAATTCACTGAATTTTCGAACATAATCTCAAACGGTGCCTTGTTACGTAAGCTAGCGCAACTTAGCACGAGCCTCATTTTCAGCATGTTGCGGATAAAACTACTTCTTCAGCTCTCTTTGGAACTCCTCCTAAGTCCCAATAGCCGTTCCTCTACGTTTCTCATTCGTGGACCTACATCGCCGCCACAAAAGAGCAACATCAAAAAAGTAAATTGAAGTAGTGTTTACCTTGGTGGCATCATTCTTAATTCCCATTGCTTAAAAATATTGCTCCAATTCCCATAGAATATTGTTCACTTCTCTCGTAGACCTAGTCCCTTTGAACTTCTCGGGTTTTGAAACATCCACATGACGTTACTTTGGTCCCGAAGCCAACATCCCACTTTTTAGGGTAGCCTTACAGATTGTGAGCTCCCCTTTAAGCTCAGCAATCTCCTCTTTCATGGCAGTCACCAGGGCCTCAAGAGTTTCGTTCCTCATCGTCAATTTGTCCGAAGTGGATCTGAGAGTATCCAACACAAATTTCTTACTATCTTCCCTCAGTTCCTCTATACGGATCAGGAACACATCGAGTGTCTCTTTCATGTCAGCAACGGACTCCTTAAGATTGACCACTCGATTTTCCATGCTTGGCACATATCCCTCGATAGACTAGCCTTTCTAGCCCTCCCACGGGTCTCCATTGGCTCATTCTGATCAACAACTTCTTTTGACATCTCTCAACAATGCTTTCAAAAACCTGGCTCGGATACCAACTGTCACGGACTTAAGATTTTTGCCTCACAATCCGTACAGCCTTAGGTAATTTCTTGTTCCACAAACACCTAAGTTAGCCTAACTCCCACAATCTGAGGATTCAACAGAATTCCTTCTTGAAAACCCAACTCAAAGTCAAACAAGATGAACGGAGAACAAAACAAAAACAAGTCACAGAAAAATAAGAACACAAGAGAGAGAAATTTGAGTGAATGCTCTCAATAATTCTTATTGCTCAAAACTCCAGTGATTTACAATGAGGGGAGGGGCCTCTATTTATAGTTGAGCCTCCTCGAATCCAACGGTATAGATCAAGTACATCAACGGCTACGATTAAATGGTATCTACAAATTAAATATCTAAGATTACAAAATCATATCTTTTAAGATTACATACCATATCTAAGATTGCATATCTTCGAAGATCATGTTTCCATATTTTCCAAGCTTGTAGACGGACCTTAAATCTCTTCAAGCAACGGGCTAGTCCAATTGGGCCAAATGACCTCCTTTCCTCTTAATGGATCACACAGATGTGTCATGGTTGTGGGCTCCCATGCGCAACCCATGACACTAGTTGCTTGTTTGAACTAAATATATATTCGTGTCAGGTTACTAGTCTAAGCTAAACTTTTATAATGACACTATCGATTGCTTGTTCAAGCTTAATATATATACATGTTAGGTTACTTGTCCAAGCTAAACCTTTAAAACGACATTAGGTTACCAGTCCAGGCTAAACTTGTGTCACAAGTTTCTATGAGTTCGCAACAAATGCTAGATCTTGGTGATATTTATAACCAATCTCGTACAAGTGCGCACAAAACTCTATTGGCATGCGAATCATATCCTAACATTTATTAAGTTCACACAAGTCTCTTGTTCAATATAACCATTATTTTACGATTTAGTCCAAATCTCATATTTTACACTAATTCGCAATCAAACACATACAAACATTCAACTAATTACTATGAGAGCATAGGTTTTTAATATATCAAAGTACATGAGTTATTCGTATATGGTCAATCATACATTTACTCATGATTAACGTAACTCATACCATGAACGTTATAAGTGAATAAACCCTTATATTTAACTTAAGTTAGTCTGATATTTTGTTAGTTTAGACAACCACATCTATGTCCCTATTTGTAGGAGTCAATCTTGCTCCAATAGCCAAGACAAACTATCTCCCCAATTAAACTTATAGACGATATAATAGTCCCTATTATTTGAATCATTTACTCAATTTGATTATGTGGACTATAAAATTTTAGACTACCTACCAATGTGAGTTGTCTTCTCACAATATAATTCATCTATACAATACAATTCATATTAGTTAAACTTTAGGTAATCAAAGAGCTTATATTTGTTTATACATTTTACTTTTCTTGCAAAAACCATTAAAAGAAAACATACAAAGATTAGTTAAATGAACATATGATAATTTTATATTTATTCAATCATTCTGAAAATTACAAGTAATCATGATGAAAAAACTACACTAAAGACACAAATCCTAACAAGCATCCTATCCACTACCACACTTTCGTTATTTTCTTTAAATTTCTATTAACATGCCCTAATCTACCATAGGAGTAATAAAGGTTAGATAGTCTTTCATATTTGATCTTTGCACATAGTTTTTTTCTTTTTGAGTAATAAAGGTTAGATAGTCTTTCATATTTGATCTTTGCACATAGTTTTTATCTTTTTGATTTAAGAACCTAATAACATGCCATTAAGGAGTTTTGCGCCTCCATATCTACCTTTACTTTAAGAAAACCTCTTCCTAACCCTCTTTTCCTAGCAAATCCTTTGTATGAACAATCTTTCCCAATACATACACTGCCAATCCTAAAAACATTTATCCTACTTTGCATCTCTAACGTAATCACGTGAATCTAAATCTAAAAAGTTATCCTTAAAAAAATCTAACTTATGAATTATCTTTCTAACATCCCAGATTTTTAAGTTCAACATAAATCTCCTAATAAACCATGAACCTCTCTAGAGTGTCCACCATCTCTTCCCTTCCTTTAAATAGTATTCCATACATGTTTTTCACCATATCCCTCACCTCTACAATTTCTCTCGTCTGCTAAGTGTTTTTAATATAGGTTTTAGACATAAACTTTATAGTAGTAAAGTATTTAGTTTCATAGTTCTTTATCTTGTAGTTAAATAAATTTTTAACTTTATATAAAACTTAATTTATCTAAGTTTTATTTAAATATAAATGTAAAAAAAATTCTAATTGAATAATATTATAAACTATTCTAAAAATTGATGGGTTTCACTTTATTTTTAAGTTTTAACCTATATAGTCTAACCTATATTAGTCGAGTCACAAATTGGTTGATATATTACTCCGAACAAAGGGGATAGATCAATTTTAGAGCAAATCACTTAGAACCAAAGTTGAATCATGACTTGTGAATTGATTTGAATCAATTTTTTTTATCTTTTAGTCCAAATTAATGACCCAACCCGAAGAAAAAAATCCCAATTGGCCCAACTCAAAAACCTAAACTATTTGGCCCAATCACTCAAATACTTAGAAAATGAGAAAAAAGAGAAAAATTAACCTAAATGGGAGTGTATAATTGGAATTTATGACATTACTGTTATTTATTTGTTTTTAATTTGTTTTACTTTTTTTATTTCTCTATGTTTACCTATTTTTCATATTTATTTTTTTTTGAATTAGTTAAATTAATTAAATCGATTGAATCAAAATCGGTGTCATGACTGGTACGATCACTTGCCCAATTCTAAAAACATTGGTTTTAACCAATATTTTATCTTAGGTAAATTTTGTTATTAGTTCTTATATTGTGCATAATATAAAGATTTAATCCATGTACTCTAATTTAGTCAAATAAAAATATTTAATACTTATACTTTTAAATTCTAGAATTTCATTCCTTACTTATATAGTAGCACCCTTCGGGTCAAATTTTGTTATTAATCTCGCACAGCATAAATTGTCAAATTATTATTTGTTTAATAATTTTTAATCTTCATACTTTGATTTTAAAATTTTAATATCGAGTCAATCGATAACTACTAAATTTATTAATTAAAATTATATGATTTTTTGTAAGTATTATGCAAAAACATCAAATTGACATAACATTAGAAGTAATAATATATTTGTCCTATAATATTTTGTAAATAAAAATTGCAAAGGTTGTCATTTGATTTACTCGGAATTAAAAAAATATATGAATTAAAGTTACCAAATTAGAGAATAGATATATAATATAGGGACTAATAACAAATTAGACCTTTATTTCACTTTAGAACTCAAATTCAGTCCACAACGCAACCCCCCCCCCCCCAAAAAAAAAACTGCAACTTTCCGTGACTATATAAAAAGAAACGAAACTCTCTCTTTCTCAAAAATATTGTTTGGTTGTTTGTTTATTTTATTAATCTGATAAGCCGTTGATAGAATGGGGAGTGATAGCAAGACCAATGGACGTGGCGGCGGCGATGGCGGAGTACAGATGTCAGCATCGGTGAAGAAAGTGGTGCAGAACCTTAAAGAGATTGTCAATAATAGCTGTACGGACTGGGAGATCTACGCCGTCCTTAGAGACTGTAATATGGACCCTAGCGACGCCGTTCAACGCCTCCTCTCACAAGGTTTTCCCTATCTCTTTTTGTTCTTTTCTTTTAATGATGAGAACAAATTTGTTCTATCTGTTTTTGCTTCTTCTTTTTTCCGCTACTTTGTTTGTTTGTTCAGAAAACTGAAAGCAAATATAATGCAAAAAAGTTAATTTTTTTTCTCTAGTATGTTTCTTATAATATTTGATGGGGAAAATATTTTTAATTTTCTTTTAGCAATTTTAGAACTTCTAGAAGTTATGTTCTTATTTCGTTTGTTTCCTGCGTTTCTCTCCCAATATTTGTTTTATTTATTCTTTAATTTCTACTCCAAATAATAGTTGATAACTTAATTTCTTGCCTTTTGAGTTCTTTAACTCGAAAAGCTTCAAATTTGCTTAGGAATAAAAGCTAGGATGTTATTAACATGTTGCTCTTTGACGGCTAGAGGTTTATTTGTTTTCTTTATGATGCATGATTCATTATTCTTAGCAGTCAAACTACTGAGAATTTTGCAACTGAAATAATGTGAATCCTTAAATTCTATGAGTTGTGTGATTCACGCTTTTTCAAGTTTAATGGGAGAACAATGCCAAACAAGGCTTTGACAACTATTGGCACTGTTTTCAAAATATTTAGTAGATTAATAGTTTTCAATTTTGTAGATACCTTTCATGAGGTAAAAAGCAAACGGGAGAGAAGAAAAGAGGTATTTATTCTTTTTAAAATGTGCTTGGTCATTTTCCATTTTTTTCTTATTGTGATGAATCTCCGAATTACTCGCAAGTTTGATTCAATGTGCAATGTGATAGTTTAACTTTGATTTGGTGCACTCATTCACACAATTTGATTCAATTGTACATATTAAAAAAGTAAAACAAATCTATTTATTTTCATGTGGATAAATATTATTGTTTGTATATGCAATAAGTAAAAAAGTAAAATGGTGTCCTGTTGAGAATGGTGTTTGTGGTTTCCGAAAGTGAAAGTTGGATTAAAATTAAAATCTCATTTATTCAATTGCAACAAATCAAAGTTTATGTATCGGTTTGCATGTTGGATCGAAATTCATGTGTAAGTTTGAGATTTATCCCTTTTTCATTCACTTCAAAATACAATTTTTTTCTCTTGATATGTCAGATGAAAGAGACACAAGAACAAAAAACTCGAGCCAACAGTCGTGCATCTAGTCATGGTGTTAGAGATGGTAGTGAACATTCTTTTGGGCGGAGCAGATCAATGCTAATCTCCAATGGTATGGTCCTTGGAGCACAGATGCGTTGGTGACACTAGTGTTGAACTTTGTTTTTCTGGTATTCTTAATATGATATTCCGCTCTTTGTGGCAGAGCTTGGTAAAGCTGCATGCAAGAAAGAGAATGTCTCAGTTTCTTATATTCCATATTCTGCTTCTTCAAAATTATGTGCAATGGGACAAACTTGGAATGAGCAACCTTCCCCTCAAAGGTTGGTTCTATAATGAAGCAAAATTGTTGCTTATCATATGTCCTTGTGTGGTTCTTTAGTGTTAATGGAATATAAATTGCACTGGCTTATTGATACTTTTGTATGCATAACCTTTCCAATTCTCTTTCATTATAAATACTGTTAATGTGTGCTTGGTACACGTGTATGATGCATGGTACCTATTGATCCTTTTTTTTTTCCTTTTTATGCTTTCCTCAATTAATGGATGTGGTGATATATGCATCTTTGTTTGCTTTGCTACTTGATGAAATGATTACTCCTCCATTTTGAGCATATTATATTCTTCTGCAGCAATTCTTTTAATGCTGATTATAGAAGACAATCAATAGGAACAGGTGATACGATTGATTCATCTATGCAACCATCTTACGGTTCACAGTCTTCTTGGGTTGGGAGCACCTTACAGCATGTTGCTATGGCTGATATTGTAAAAATGGGTAGACCAAAGAGCAAAGGCTCACAAATGCCATGTGAGACCTCTTTTTCCCCTCAAGATGCTGTTCCGCCAAACTCAACCATCAACCAAATCAAACCATCCCCTGCTACTTCACATTCAAATTTGGGAACAGGCCAAGATTTGCATTCTGATTTGAACACGATTTCTGAATCTGGAATGAAATCTAGTCAGCATGGTTTTGACAATGAATGGGCTGTCAATGAGCCAATGACAGCTTCTAGTGATATTGGGGGTACAAGGTATTCAAATCAACCTTGCTTTCATGGCAACAGAGCTAACTTGTCAAATAACTGCTGGTCAGACACTATTGTAGTATCAGAGAGCAATGTTGCCAGGAAGAATCTTAGTCCTAATCACGTCAGTTCTGTTCAAGCATCAAATAAACAAATGTTTATGAGTGATTCTGGAGGAATGTCTGAATATGATGATGACCTCCGTAAGCATACAAGTTCACCTGATTCTTATGGCCAAACCTATGAGCCCCTGGAAGGTAAATTCCAGTTTTTGACTTTGATTTTATAGGACTTCTTTATTTTATTTTCTTTATTTGGTTTTTAATTAAACTATGACAGATTTCAGTACCATAAGTGTATGAGATGCTATATAATATTCATGGATTCTTCTTACGTAATGTGTGTATTTTGATGATTATAGCTATCTATAATGTATATCTTCACATTAGAGTGAATAATCTAGATATCCTTACAGAATTTCTCTAAGATTTTCTTTTTCTTATTATTGCAGCAGTTATCATGTTTGTTATAATTTTATTTGTGATTTTTAGTACATATTTAAAACATAAACTGCCTAGTAGAACATATTTATTTTGGACCAGGAAATGATTGTGTAGTTATATGCTCTGTGACCTAAGATAACAACATGGTCCTTAGCCTGTAAAACCTTATGTAGAATGTATGAGTTTGTAATAGACACAGGACAAGGGAAGTGGTAGGTTGTTTACATTCCTGTTTGGTCCTTGTAGCAGAAAACATGAAAAATGGAGCAGTTTTCTTTTAGTTGTCAACTCTCGGATATTTGAATGCACAGAAAAGGGTTGGGTGAAGACTGGAAAAAAGCTTCTAATGTTCTAATGTTTGTGCATTATATGGAGAGACCAAAAACTGTTATTTATGTTCTATAGTAGAATTTACTTTCACTCTGCTCTTCTTTAGGTGTCCTATTTGAATGGTTGAATGAGAAGTGCCCTTGGGAATATAGCTCTATTAAGTTTAGCTGTGGGCTTCAAAATTTCTATTTCTAGCTTGAGAAATATAATTGCCTTTATGGGCAGTTGTTATATTGTGTTTATTCTATGCTTGCATTGAAGCAAAAGGTTATTGTTGGATATGTGTTGTGGTCTTTGCTTTTGATCCTCTGGTATCTAACTTGGTAATAGGTAGAGGTTCTAATGCATCTGCTCCAACTCCTGCTGCATCTTTATCTGATGATGCCATCAAAGCTGCATCATCAATTGCTGTGAACTTGCAACAACTAAGTTTAGGGAAGGAAGAGAGAGCAGTGACTCCTAAAGAGGATAATCGTGGAGTGGTGCTTCCAGATTATTTGCAAGCCTTTTCTGCTGATTGCTCACATTTGAGCTTTGGTACCTACAAATCTGGCAAGAGTACAGCATTGTCCCAGCCACAAACATCCAGTTCCTTGATGAATGACTTGGAAGAGACCTTGACAACATCAAATGGTTGTTCATCTTCTATGAATTTGAGCTCTAGGTATGCATATCCTTAATGAGTTCCAATTTTGGCTTTGTTGTTCATTGTAGTTCATGATATTCTGATTTATTTCTTTGCAGGAACTTAGTTTATCATGATGAAGTTGATTTTGATAGTCATAGAGCAACTGCAGATGCTAGAAACGATAATTCACCTAAATTTTCACAACCAGAGCTTAGGAAACTAGATATTCCTGATGCATCAACTCTTGGGAATGATTATATCTCCTGTGCATCTATACCTGGTTCAAGTTTTAAGAACATCCAACAATCTTCCTCTATGTCTTTTGTGATTGATCCAAATGCTAGGAACCTTCCTATTTTGCCAAATAAAGTGGTACATACTTCTTTCTTTGTTGTGTTTATGATACCCTGACAGCATCTTGTCTCATTTTCTGCAATGGTAACGGTTGGCTTTTCTGAAAAAAAGAAATATTTACCAGTGCTTGTTGTTATACAGAATAGCATTGCCAATATTTTATGAAGATGCAAAACTTGAGAGCTATTTTCTTTCTTTCATTAGAATATCAATAAGCCTTTACTATGTTTATGAAAGGCCTATGTTTTTTCTCATCCACTGTGTTGGTTACCTGTGCAATGCTCAGCATGCCATGTTCTCTCTAATGCCTACTACATTTTTCAATGGCTTTTCCCCCTTGGTGTTCATTTATGAAATATGCTCTTTATACTTGCTTGTGCAATTACTTGTCAATGCTTTTTCTGGTTTCATCTTCTTTGGGAGCTTTGTACTGATCTTGTTACTTTTGGGTGCTAGGAATCATACTCCAACACTTTGCCTAGCGATTTATTGGCAGCGGCTATTCAATCTCCAAAGGCTAGAGATCCTGCTGCATTTCTTGCATCACAGTCAATTTCATCTAGATACATTGGTTCTGCATCATCTGTTAAGAATCCAATCACATCTATGTCTCAGGTACGAAATCAAGAATCTTTTCTCCTGGGTGGCTCAAAAGTTTTAAGTTAGGTAAAATCAGTGTTGTGAAGGTGTGGGCCTAGGTGCACCACTGCCTTGGGCCTTAGAGCTAGGCAACAGAAATACTTTAGACCCTTTCAGGCGAGTTGGATGCTTGGTTTGCATAGGCATCCCCCCTTTTTTTTTTTTTGTAATGTGATAGGCATAAGAGGAAGGCGGTGTGATCAAAGTGTCTCTTTGTTTTCTCTTATTTTGAAGTTTTTCTGTTAGATGAACCTTTACTAGAAAGAAAGGAGATAGTATCAAACGATCTACTTCATAATATTTGAATATTTGACAACAGACATGGGATTGAGATAGTAAGGAAATCATGCATATTGGCCAGCAAAAACTTGCATGATCCGCAGATAAATGCATTATTGTATAGCTTAACCTTATTTCATATGTACATATTGACAATTGGCCATAAATTATTGGATTTTCCTACCCTAGACTTTGCTTTGTTCGGTTAATTTTCTGAGATGTTGTAGGGATAGGTATAGACTTCCAACTCACAAATGAAAGATCTTTAGACCACTTATTAACTCCATTATTAGTGTCAGTTAAATTAGTGGTTATCTTTTCATTATGGAAAGGCCAACACATTTATTATTTAAACTATATGTCATGCTGTCAAATCTATGGTGAGTCTGGCCTTGCATTCCTAGTAAATGAGGATTTGAGTTTGCTGTGCCTCTACTTAAAAGGACTTAGGAAATTATTATTATTTTAAACTGGTTTGATGATTCAGCTTTTAAATTCTGAACCTTTTTCTGTATATCAGCCTTCCTCACTGGCCCTTGAAGGTGCCAACCCCGCGACAGGACCTGTACTAAAGGAGCATTTGTATGCATATTCTTATCCTCAAACTGGCTACCGAGCCGTACCTCAAGGGCATACATATACACCATCTGCTTTGCAACAAGAATTTCCAAATGGCAATGTGTTCCATGAATCTCATATGGAGACAAAATATGATCTCCAACGCTACAGTAGCGCTAGTATGAGCAGCGGCTTGCCTTGGTCGAGTTCTTACACCTCTGGTTATCGAAGTCTAGAGAATTCTTCTGGTTCTCCTGGTAGCTTTCTTCATGATCTATTGGCTGATTCGGCAGGCAGCAAAGCTGCATATGATGACTTTTTACGCTCTCAGTACAGCAACGGAGGAGCTAATTTCAACCTACTTCAACAGGTACTAACAATAAGTATTTTTGATAATACTACATGTAGCATACTGTTTAGAGCAAGACGATTAACTCTTTCTTTTTCTTTTTATCATTTGCATATTACCAGAACGATGGCTCTGCTGCATGGGATTATAGACATGGTACAAGAACCACATCAACTATTCCGGATAATGCTTATTACAGTTTAAACGGGCAAAATCACCAGCATGCAGGTTATCAACAAGCTCAGCAACTAGCACAGCAGCTTCATGAAGCTTTGGGATACCCCAGTATTTACAATTCTCATGCAGCGATGGCAATAGAACAGCCACAACAGCAGCAGCAGCAAAATCTCCGGGATTTGATTTTAAATGATCTGCAAGGGCCGTCACCTAGGCAATTACCCCAAACATGGCAGCATAACTACTAAAATCCATTTTTAATTTTGTTTTTGTTTTGCCTGGCTATCAAGCAAAGGATTGTAAAAGCGGCTACGTAGGATCATATTACAGTTACAATCAAAGATTTCAATGTGTTGTATTTTGGGTGCTTTGGCGATGTCCAATTGTACATACTTGAAAAGAGAAGCTGACTGGCAATGGCATCTGCCTCTGCCTCCTCAACATTATAGAGAGCACTTGATTTACTAATGATTGATTTGGTTATTTACATTTCTCTCTTGTTCCCTTGTTATATCCAAGGTGCTCAAATATTTACTATGTTTTACAGGAGTCTAAGCTTTTGGTTGAGAAAGGCAACCAAGACTCTAAAAGGCTTTTCTCCTCCTCTCTACAAGGCTCCTCAAACTCTAGCTACTCCGCTTGAGTGGTCGGCCACCCACTAGGCTGATTGCTCGATTTCTTCCAGCTCTTCCTTCCACCCTCTTGTTTTTCTTCTCTTCTGATCTCTTCGTCTGTTATTTATTTTCCTCTCTTTTCCCTGAAAAATAAAGCCCCTTCCTTTGAGGTGGCTTCTGACTGTGTTCTGCCTCCTCTCTCTGTCAATGTGAGGCTGCCACCCTCAGAGGTTGTCGGGGTGATGATTCTTAGGAAGGCTGGCCTTGACTTCATGGTTCTTTCTCGATTCTTTTACAGCGACGAGAGTTCCTCCTTTGGCAAAAGCTAGGTAATCAACACATTAGCTTTTTATTGGTTGGAACCCTTCTAGGCTTTGATTATCTTGTTTTGTTTGATGGAGCTTGCATGTTTTTCTCTTCCGACTTCATTAGGCTGGTATTGTTTGTCAGTCGAGCTGGCTTGGTTTAACTTTCAGTTAAAGTGTGCATATCTTTTCTTTCACACGTGATAGTTGCATGAATTTATTTGATTCTCTTCCTTGTATTGGGCCTTTGAATCATCTTTATTGCTCAGTACTGTCCTTTTTTTCATAAAAAAAAATTCAATGAATATGCTATTTTGGGGCACAACTAAGATGTTTGAAGAAGAATAAGTTGGATGTAGATAATTATTATATTTAAAAAAAACTGAGTTAAACTTATATTATATGGAAGTAGTTCTCAAGTGATTCATTTTATTTGTACTAGCTAATTATTTTTTTAAAATGTGATAGACCAAAATATCCTAATTTTCATTTATTATTACAATTTCAGTGTGGGTCTTCACTCTTAATGTAACTTCTTTAATTGCATAATTTCTCTGGTCTTTTTTCAACTTCTTTAATTAAACTGGTAGATGTTGCAGTTTTTTTAAAAAAAAAAAAAACCCTAGTGCCATCAACAAGAAATATAACAAGAATAAAGTAAATAGAAAAGGAAAGACAAATTCAACTTATGCAGCTGGTAGTCACATTGACAAAAGTCCAACCACGAAAACTTCCTCAAAACTCGATCTAAACCCAAACAAAAGCAAGACAACAAAAACAATTTCTTGAATTTTTTTTTAAAAATTTTTGTTTTTGAAGAATATGAAATAAATGAACTCGTTTTACTCCTTATCAAATATCACGAATTTGCTGTTTAAATACCCCATTTTGTAATATTCAAATACAAAGCTTAATTTGTTCAAATATATATAAAGGCAAAAATAAAAAAGAAAAAAAAATGAAGAAAAGGGCAGATATCTTGCAAAAGACAAGCTCGTTCACATGGATTACAAGACTTTCATGATTTCTTTTTGATAATTTTATAAAACAGTGAAAATGAAAGTATGAGACAATTGCATAAACAAAGAGAAACATCAATATGTATATTTAAAATAATTGATATTTATATTTAATGTATTGTTCATATAAAGTGGATTACAAAGGATCAAGTTCTAGACTTAACACCAATCTACTTGAATTCATATAAATTTGTCACTAGAGAAAAAAAAAAAAGGAAAGCAAAAACACCAATGAATGAAGTCATGGATAAAATATAAGGAAAAAAAAAAGTGAAAGGCAAAAATGCACACATAAACCCCATCATTACTATCACCACTTACCAAACCTAAATTCCAAAACACTTTTCCATCTTTGCTTCCTTTTTTCAACCTTCATTCTCATTTTTTTTCCCTCCTTTGCTTCTTCTTCCTCTCAAAACAACCACACTACACACACTCTCTCTCTCTATATCCATTCCCAAAATTCCTTCTTTTTCGCACCATCATTCATGTTTTCTGTAGTTTATCACACCCTTTAATTCGCTCTTCTTTGTCCCAACCCAAAAAAGAAGAAGCAGGAAGTTACAGAAATGGTCTCAACTACAATTTCCACTAAAATATTCCTCCTGTTTTGTCTCTTATTCTCTCCTGGTAATTTGGGTTTCTCCTTTTTCCTATTTTTATGTTGTTCAATTTGTTCATCTTGTTTTTGAATTGTGGTATCAGTTTCCCAGTTGTGAATTCCTCATTTTAATGGCTTTCCCATGTGGGCAATGCCTTCTTTTTTTTCTTTTAGAGGAGAGATCCGTTTGTATAAGTTGTACAGTATACAGTACAGTCCTACTCATTGCTTCTTCTTTGAAAATCTTAATCATTGTTCTTCAACTTTGAACATTTCACTTTTTTTTTTTGAATCATTAATTATTGCATATACAACAATCAACTCTTTGCTTGCTTGTCTTGTTAATCAGTCTGTTCCTTTTCTTACCAAATTATTTTCATTTAGTCTTCATTTCAACAGTACTTCTATGTCTTGTCTCAACATGGTTTACATCTATGCTACTCCAATTTTGAATATTAGGAGATTAATTTCTTTAATGTTGATCTCGAATCTTGTGCTTAATCGGAATTAAATGTGATACAGGTCGAGGTGTTTCAAGGAAGGTCGATATATCTAGTGAACAAAAGGACATAACAACTCCAATAACGACTATGCCAACAATAATTCCAACCACGACTCCTACTTCATCAAGTCCAGTACTGAACCCAACTTCGAACCCGGATACGGCATCTCCGATGATAATGACACCGATGACGATGGCACCGGCAACAACTACGAGCGGGGGATTGGGGGGAAGCTGGTGTGTAGCAAGCCAAAGTGCATCAGAAAGGGCAGTACAAGTAGCACTAGACTATGCATGTGGGCATGGTGGTGCGGACTGTACAGCAATTCAGCCAGGAGGGATGTGTTACAATCCCAACACGGTTCATGCACATGCTTCCTATGCATTTAACAGCTATTTCAGGAAGAACCCTGTTCCTAGTAGCTGTAATTTTGGAGGCACTGCTGTTACCACCAACATTGATCCAAGTAAGTTCTGCATTTCACTATACCTAGCTCGGCTAAATTCATAATTTTCAAAATAAATTTAATATTTTAAATGCTAATATAATAAAATAAGTAATTTGGACCGTAATCTGATCCAGCTCACCACATAATTATTGCTGCATCTGAGTATTGACTAAATAAATGTGCCCAATTTCTTTCATTCACTTTGATATTCCTATATTTTATTTGCAATGTTGCTAACCGGAACCGGAGATATTTTGAAAATTACTTCAATTTTTAAAAATAATAATATATTTTATAAAATATTAAAAGATTTTAATAATTAAAAATAGACAGATATTAAATTTATATATAAACTTTGGTCCAATGTGTAATTTGACGCATAAAATTTGAATTGTAGTTCATATGTATACACAAATTTTTATTTTGATTTGATTATACATATTTAAATAGATGCATAAATATTTATTTTTATATCAAATTAATATAATTATTTATGTATGCAATGTATCAACTTAAAATAGTACTAATTCAATAATATTGTTAACGATTAATGAAAATTAAATTAAATCAAAATTTTACGTATAAAATTATACAAAATTAATTTTATTCCTTAAAAATGTATTTAATAACTCATATTAAGTAATTAATTTTCAGTAATATACTAAAAGGTTTAATAATATAATTTTGGTACTTATAATTTTTTTATTTAATACTTAATTTTTAAAAAAAAATTGTCAAAAATCTAAATATTTTAAATAATTTTTTTATGTCAAATGGAAGAAGGATACAAATTTATTAAAATGAATTTTTGAAAGCATTATTCAAATAAAATTAAAAAGGTTTTTTTGGGGTTATTTTAACCAAAAGTATTCCCTCCATTTTGGTCCCAGACTGTTTTAAAAGGTTTAATTGCAGATTCTTATATCTCATTTAAAAAATATATTAATAAATAAATAAGTAAATAAATATTGATGGTACTTAAAATGTATTTCATGCAACTTTCCCATCAATTGGAAACACCTACTTCACCCTTTTTTTCATGTCATCTCTGCAGTCAGATTAAGATTACAAAATAATCACCCTTACTAAAATTGAGATTACTCATGTAGTAAGAAATTTCATAAAATAATTTTGGTTAAAATTTACTTTTAGTCATTATATTTTGATTAAAAAAATTAAAAATCAAGCCCTCTTACTTTTATAATTTATAAATCTCAACCCAAATCGTTAACATTGTTAGTATTTTTTGTCAACTTGACATATTAATTAAGCTACCCTCATATGACGTGGTATATAATTGGTGACAGAGGCAAAGCCAAAGCTTTTTTTTGGGGGTGGAAATGAGTTATATATTTTTATGAGAGTTAAAATATAATTCCATCATTGTATTAACTTATATCTTTATAAAATTTAAAAGATTTTTAGGGGTAAAGTGCAATTTGACTATTTACTAATTTTTAATTTATAAAATATAAAGGGAACCGTATGATATTTTCCTATTTTAGGGGGCCTAGTCCTTGCTAGCTCCCTTGGTGCAGTTGATAAATTCTGAAGAAAATTATGAACAATGATAATAATTGGTTTAACTTTTAAAGTATAAAGATTAAATTTCAAAATCGGTAAAAGTATAGAGGCTAATAACATGTTTTTTCATGTAATTGATGATATCAAAACCTTGTTAGGTCATTTGTTAGATTTAGATAAAATGGTGGGTTGATTTTGGAGAAGCTTTACAACTAGGAGAATAATGAAATTAGAGGTTTTTCCTAAATATTTATATTAATAAATATGGTACAAGCTTCTTCATATTTTCTTGGGGATTTATGACCCATAAATATTTCAGGTAGTGGGACCTGTCAGTATCAATCCACAAGGTAAACTTTCATTTCCATTATTACTTTTCTTTATATGAATATAAATAATTGATTGGCAATGGTGAATGTGTAGCACAACTTCTTCCATCTTAAACACTACCAATTCAAATGGTTCAAATGTTTTCGGTGCGGTGCCTTACAACCCATCTCCGCCGTCAGCCGCCGCTATCAGATTAAGACCACCCGGGCAGCCCTTTTTCACCACTTTGACATGCCTCGTATTGCGGCGGTTGCTGGGCATATACTATCAACGAAGCAGATGAAGACCCTTTTTTTCTTTTTCTTAAATCTCTTGGTTGCCACAAGGTTATAAAATTTTTAATGGAAACTAAGGAGAACCATATAAATTGGTTTAGTGAATGATGAGTAGATAAAATGTACTAGAAAAAAGAAAGAATGAGAGAGAACCACATTTTGTTTTCGTTTTTCTTTTTCTTTTTTTTTTTAACTTTAGCGTTGGAATAGAGGGAGGGCTAATCCAAGTATTTGTTTATATATAATTTTTATAATAGCATTTAAAAATATGTTTAAGAGTTTATGTATATTAATATTGTTATACCCGTTAAAAGTATTGTTGATTTCTTTCTTTGTTAATTTCGTTTGAAACTATAAACGAAAACTATCTTTTACTTGATCATCCTTTTTAAAATCCTTTGAAACACCCATTTTTTAAAACTATAAAGAGTTTATTTAGGCATAATAACTTTGTGTTAATTGAAAATATTACAAAATGAGTCTCATGATCTATGCTCATAATTGTCTTTTGTACATTTGATAGGATTGAATGTTTATCCTGTCACGTTAATAGAGGAAACTAAATTAACAAATATATTTATTTTTTTTTAAATTGAATTGGATCTATTTCTTTTTTTAATTTGAGCTAATTTATGCCCACTTGAATTAATATTCATTAAAAAAATATTTAAATGTAGTCATAAAATATTTATATTGATATAAAAATATTTTCTTAAGCCTTAATCCTCTTATGCTTGAATCACAAATCATTACAAAAACTATTTCCAAGGGCGCATCTATGGGGTTGGCAGGCCCAACCTCCTTAAAATAATTGTTTTTCATTTTCGACCTTTTAAAAATTTTAAAACTAAAAATTGTAAACTAGTAAAAGCAAAATTATACTTTGCCGCCTAAAAATGATAAAATTTTGATTTAATCTTTCTATAATAAAAATTACAATTTAATTTCGGCCCCTAAAAAAATTTTCTGACTTTGTGCCTGAACAACTCAACACTAGTGGCCAACATTAAAGTATACAAAGGCCATATTAATCCTGGACTTGGGAGAGTGATAATCAGGATTTAACTATTTAAATTGGGAAAATGTGAATTTCTGGAAGTTGATACACTTGCTCAAATAACAGACTTAATACGGATTTTATACAACAAATGCTTTGTCAATACCTATTGGGGTGGACTTTTTAGTGAAGCTAATGGCATTGCAAAACCAACTATATACTCGTACCATTCCCTCATCTTAGTGTTCTTCGAATTCAAATCTAAAGGACCTTTGATTCTGAATGCGAAAAAGCTTATGAAAACTTACCTCACTTCCAACAATGCACCTAATCTGTAAGAAATATGCTCACTCAATGGAACAGCAGAAATTTGGGAATGTTAGGAGGAAAATGAATGAGACTATCAAGAAAGAGCATGAGACTCTCTGAAAATTGGAGGAATCTTATTGGAACCAACGTTCGAGGGTTAAGTGGCTCAAATACAGGGACAAAAATATCAAACACTTCCATGCGACAAAAGTGAATCATGTAAGAATAAACTCTATCCAAAGACTTAAGAACGTAAATGGTCTATGGGAGGAAGAAGAAGACGAAGTGAGTATTCTGTTTCTAAGGTTTTTTTCAATGATCTTTTCGACTCAATCTCTTGCTCGTGAATTGAAGAACATTGAGAGTGTGATTACTTCTTACTTGAATGCATCTTTGCAAAGGAAATGATCTCAAGATGAGATCAAGAATGTTGTTTTTAATTTAGGGATTTAGGGGCCCTTAAAGCACTAGAGCTAGATGGGTTCACAAGATTGTTTTACCATCAAGTTTGGGGAACCATCAAGAAAGAAGTCGTTGAACTAGTGCAAAACTTTTTTAGTTGTGGTGACATGACTAAAAGGATCAATGACACTAACCTGACAAAGTCTCTAATCTCGAAACTGCTAATGACTCGTCCATTCTGCCTACAATCATTTCCATAGCACAATCGATTTTTGTCCCTGGAAGGCAGATTTAAAATAACATTGTCATAGAACATGAAGCCTTCCATGTTATCAAAAGGAGAAAATAGGGATGAAAAAGGTATTATGGCCATTAAACTTGATCTAGACAAAGCCTACGAAAATGTTTCATGGACTTTTTTGGAACTTATCATAAAATGTATAGGCTTCTGTAATTTCTGGACACAACAAATAATGGACGACAACTTCTTTTAATATTATTTTCAATGGGGAAGTTAAATGAATTATCTAACCAAAAAGAAGCCTTCAACAAAGGGACCCACTCTCACCTTGTCTATTCAACTGGGTCACCAATGGTTTCTCAGCCTTTATTAAAAATGTAACAACTTAATTTTTTTAATAGTGCGGAAAAGACGGTTTTGGAACTTCATTTCTGTAAACCAATTCTGTAAATATTAAATAAAAATATTTACGAAGTTAGTATAAAATTTTATTAAAGTTTAGTCCAATAATTTTTTAAAATTCATTGTTAATTTAGGTATATGGACTAAATTGTAAAAGTCCAATCGCTATAGGTTTTTAGTTGGCCAAAGACTTAAATATTTAAATTGCAATTAGTGAAAGATTTAAAATGGTAATTAAACCATTTTCAATAGGATTTAATGGATGATGACACAATCCACTTAAGCTTAAAATTTGGTTTAATTAATTAAGTAAATAAGGTTAATTAAGTTAATTAAATCATAAGTTCCTACCTTCCAAAACTAAGAAAAAATAGAAGGGAGAAGAGTTTCAAAGCTTTAAATTTAAAATTTCAAGTCATTTTCTTGTAATTTTGACGTTTTTGAGGTCATAGGAGCTTGATTTAGCATGCCCATGTACTAATTTGTAAAAATTTTAAAGTTTTTAAAAGTTGTCATTGTTTAATTTTAAAAAAATTGGTGTTAAATTGATAAATTTTAAGTTTAGATTATGAAAAATGACTAGATTGTAAAGTTTAATAGTTAGTTTTGTACATAAGGTTTAAAGGAAATAAAATGCGAAATTATTTTGAAATGTTGGTATAAATAGATACTAGAGGGTCTATAATGAATATAATTGAAGTCAAATTTTAAATCAAGGCCCAAATTTCAAAGATATAGTTATTTCGGTTTTAATTACTAAATTGAATAAAATGTAAAACTTTAGGGGTATCCAAAAAATAAAATTATATAGGTTCTTTCATGTCATGGCATAATGTATAAATGTTTGGTATTGATAAATTGAATGAAATAATTTTATAGATTAAGAATTGAATCAAATCGGAGATAATTGAGGAAAAGCCAAAATTGTTGGTTAGTCCCCAACGATTCAATTCATATGTTGTTTTGACCAGGTAAGTTCATATGGAACTTGTTAGAATTTTGTAGAATTAGGAAATTTGGCACAAATGTCTTGTATTGGACTGAATTGCAAATTCGTGTAAAAATTAGTTATATGAAGATAATGCAATATGTTAATATGATTATTGGTTGATTATATGCGTTGTAAATAAAAAATGAAATATGTACATGATTTGATATTGACATTTATACGAAAGTAATGCCCGAGTGAACTTTGTAAAAATTAGGATACGTATGGCATGCTATTAGGGTTATACATGTATTTGATCAGGGATTTACATGTTGTTACAAGATCTAGCATTTATTGTAGATTCTCAAGTTAAATGTATCACAGGTTTAGGCCATACAGGTAACCTCGATATAATGTTACTTGTGCGAGCAACTCGGTTATAATGTCAGCTTGTATGAACATTACATTCATTTGTTTATCCAAGTCCATTTTACTAAAATTCTATCAGTTGATGTTCACTTTTTTGAAAATATAAATTTAACCATTGAATGGAAAATGAAAGGTATTTGGCAATGTTAATGTATATATGATTACATGACTTTGATTAGGGTTTAAATCATCTATGATTTGAGAATGCCTCTAATGCATTTGATTGATGTTATATATAGATATGTCACACTGTGCCAAAGGATAGTTAGAATGATTGCTAAATGGATTAGTTATAAGGTGTCTTGTGGTACGTCTTAGTATGTAAATGTGTTTGCTCTTGGCAATTTGACTTAACCATTTCGTATGATATGTTTGGTCAGTGTTTTGGTTCATATATAGAGATGAATATATATGTATTTCATGCTTAAGTTTATGATGATATATAACTATATGAATGACATATGGAATGGTATGAAATGAGTTAGAAATGGTTGGTCAAATGGAAATGTATTTGAACATTAGCAACTTGAAATATGCTTGTAAAATGTAGTCTAGTTTTTATGGTGTGACATATATAAGGTTTGGTGTTAGGATAACTTGGTTGATAAGTATTTCATGACATTGAATTGTTAAGTGTAATTGATGAATAGGTGTGGAATGTTTTATATGAGGTTAAAATTGTATGTTTAACTCATTTGTTATGTTTTGATTCAAATGAAATGTAATGCCCCAAGTTTTGAAAATGTGTTTTTGTGCTTGAGTGACACAACTATATGTCTGTTTCAGTGGTTATGTGTTCTGGGCGTGTGTGGGAGGTCCCAAGTTCAAGTCTTACTTTTTCCAAAATTTGGCTTTTTCTTGAAATAAGCCTTAACTTTTAGTCAGCAGGCTTATATTAAATTAGTTGTAATTTCATATTAGAATGGGTCTGTTGGTCTGGGGATTAAGGTGTGTGTTGGAATGTGGGAGGTCTAGAGTTTAAATCACCGTGTAAGTAAGGGAATTTATTTTTACCTCGGTTGACTGAGAGTGTTTGAGTGGAGTTGAAATTTTGATGATGGTGGAAGTAGTGGGTAGTTTTGGAAGATTGAGGGGTAGTGGGAATATTTTGTGGGATTGAGGAGTAATCTAAGGGATTTGGGGGTTATCTGTACATTAAGCTTTTATTTTTTTCTTTTTCTTTTTTCCAAAAATCCCTTTCTTTTCTAACGTTTTGCACTCCCCAACACCCTGCCAAAATTTCAATTGTATTTTTTTCCTCTTTTCCCTTATTTCGTCTTTCTATCCATCTTGCTCTTTTGCAAAGTGATTTGCACTAGTGCAGGTTTGGTAAGTCCTTTTCTTTTCCGTTGTAACTGTGTAACAATTGAGCAGGAATCTAATTTTCTACAGTTGATGGTGTAGGAGAAGACTTTGGGCAGTAAGTTTCATTCCAGTTGTTTTTAGCAGTGGTAACGTAGGTTTTCATAGGCGGTAAGCCTCGTTTCTGTTAAGTTATCATTTTTGAATTCGCTTGTTAATCCACTAAATCAGTAATGGATGTTGCGGTTTTAGGTTGCAGAAGTCTTGAGTATGTTTCTTCGGTGAATCGATATCAGGTGTGTACCCGAAAACACAGAAAATGAGAAACGACGAATGCTGAAAAATGATTCTATCGATGCCACATGAGTGTGTGGTCATCCGTGTGGTAGGCTGTGTTGCAGTACACGACCGTATGAATAACGAGGCCAGACCATGAGCGAAAGACACGATCGTGTAATGGTCGGGTGAGGCCGTGTGCGACATACGAGTTCGACCAACTGGGTTGTGTGGGCCAAACAGGTTTATGGGCCCACACGGGTGAACCACACGAGCATTTGAGATTCTAGGCTAGGCCGTGTGGAAATTGGGCAGTGTGGGCCAACACGGGCTGGCCACATGGGCGTGTGAGCCTATTTTTCTGAAATGATCTGTAAGGTTGCACGAGTCATCCAAGTCGACTGTGGACCTATTGTTGGGTCGGTAAGCGTTACTTAGGCCCCTAAACAAGTATTCTGACTGTCTGATTTGGTACTGAGCATGAACTGTGATATATGAATTGATTGTATGATCTGATAAATTGAAAATTAGCATGTCATATTTGTATGTTGCATTGCATCGAAGTTGGGTTGATGTTTCGGAAGAAGTATTTTGAAAGGCTCTTAAGCCTGATATCGGGCAGCTCAGCTGCAATTATCTGATTATGTGCTGCATTCGGTACAACATGGTGTGTAGGGATGGGTGGGTCGATTTTATCCCCACATGGTGTGCAGGGTTGGACATAGTTGGTGTGTAAAGGCTGGTGGTTAGGACTCTGTTATTCTGTTCTATTCTGCATGTTATATCTGAGATGGGTTAAGGTCCTAATTCGTATCTGATTCTGTATCTGAGTGGGTTAAGGTCCACACCGATTCTATAAAGGGCTCAGGCCCGAACTATATATAGATATATGACTGATTTCAGATTTTGTGCTGTGCGTATATTTTTCTGTGGGGATTACACACTGAGTTTGCAAAAACTCACGCTTTTCTGTTTAATTTGTTCAGGTAATCCTCAGCATTAGATGGATCGGTGTAGCGGAGGATTTGACAGTGACCACTACTTCTACCTCACGATAAATTTACGATTTTATACTTATCATGGTTTTAATTTTTATTTGGGAAATTTTGATGTAATTATGGCCATTACGGGTTTTTGTTTAAATTTAGGTTTTGCAACATTTTATGGTTTTACTGCTAGTAGTAGGAAAACTCGGGTTTTAAATAAAAAACAAAAGTTTTATCAAAATATCCACGACCACTCAACAGTTTCGAAAGCTTTCGCGTAGGTTAACGTTTTGAAGATGATAAACTAAATAGGTGACTCAGTTTAAAAACTAGTGTTAATATAATTTAGTGTTTTAAAACGGAAATGAGGTGATAGCAACAATACGATTTCAAAAGCACTATCATGTGACATCTCCAGATTCCATCATAACATCCAGGTCAGGTTTGAGGTGTTACATTTAGTGGTATCAGAGCCAGGTTACAAAACTCGACTGTGGATTTGGGTTTTAAAGATTAATTTTAAAAAAACAATTTTTAAATAATTTGAAATATTTTTAGACAAAGTATGTGGTACACCGAGTCTCCAGCGTCGATCCTGTAAGTGTTCTAAAACTCTTTTTAGATTTATCTGAAAATACTATTAGCTTGTTTTAAACAGCCATAGGTAGTATACTATACGAAAAATACTTTAGTTAGTGTAAACTAAAAACGGTAGTGAAACTGAAACTGTAGTGAGACTGCGATTTACGAAAACAAACTTGAAATTAATGATACTGCTCTGCATAAAACTTTTGGTTAATGAATATCGAAACTGTAATTGATGCATAAAACTGTTAATACAGATAAATTCTAAAATTTACGATGAGCTGATGAGGTATTCGCGGACGGGGTACTAAAGGCCGTGGTAGAGACCGTGGAGGGGCTCGAGCTAGGTCCTCATCATCTAGAAATCTATCGAATCTAGATATGAGTAAGACGCCGGTTTCACCTGCTACAAAGACTGGGTCTGAGGACTGTATGGCTGGGGACGATGCACTGTCCCAGGCTATGCTCAGAATTTTAGAGAGGGTCGTTGGACCCCGCACTGGATCTGGAGACCGTGGGTCAGTTACGAAACCACTCCAGTCCAATGGGACTGAGTTATTCAGGGGTGTCACTAGAGTCTCCCCTAACGTGGTCGAATATTGGATGGAGGCCACGGAAAGAGTTATGGACGACCTAGAATTTACTGCTGAGCAAAAGCTTAAGGGGGTTGTTTCTCTGTTTCGTGACGAAGCATACCAGTAGTGGCTGACGGTTAAGGAAGGCACTTAGCCCGATCGATTGACTTGGGATTTCTTTAAGTCGGCCTTCCAGAGTAAGTATGTAGGATCCAATTACATTGATGCTAGAAGACGTGAGTTCCTTAATCTCACCCAGAGAGACCGTTCGGTGACCGAGTATAAGGTCGAGTTTCTGAGATTGAGCCGTTATACGCGTGGCATGGTGGCGACCGAATGTGAGAGATGTGTCCACTTCGAGGATGGCCTCAGAGACAATTTACGAGTTTTGATAGCTCCACAGAGGGAGCATGAATTTACTACACTAGTTGAGAAGGCGAAAATCACCGAGGAAGTTAAGAATGCTGAGCGCCAAAATCGAGAGAGAGGAAAAACAAGAGGGAATCGGAGCTTTCGAGTTCTGCAATGAAGCCTAAGAAAAATGTCAGATCAGCTGGGACGGTGAGATCTGGGTCTCATGTTGCACCTACTAGGGTGGCGCTTTGTGGGCACTATAGTAGACGTCATCTGAGCGAGTGTTGGAGGACTACTGGGGCATGTTTGAGATGTGGGTCGACTAAGCACCATATTCGGGATTGTCTATTGAGAACTGATAAGATACAAGCTCCGGTTAGTGGCACTGCACAGCTACCGAGAGTAGTTCAGCAGCCACCTAGGGGCTAAGGTTAGGTTAGGGGCGGTAACGGTATGGGCCGAGGACAGAGAGTACCGGGCAGATGTGTTAGACCGACTGAGGTGAGTCAGCTTGTACTGGTTTATGCTGCTCGTCGCTGTGAGGATCGAGATGCTTCGGACATCATTACGGGTACGTTTTTAATTTTAATGTACTTTACTTTGCACTAATAGATATAGGCTCTATACACTCATACGTAGCGAGTACTGCGGCTGAAACCTTGAGCATTCTGATTGAGAGTACTTCTAGTGAGGTAACTGTTGTGAGTCTGTTGGGACAATCCATCCGAGTGAGTAAACTATTTAGAGACGTTCCGTTAGAGGTTCAATAGACAGTATTTTTGGCCAATTTGATAGAGCTTCCATTTAGGGAGTTCGACTTGATTTTGGGCATGGACTGGCTGGTTAAACATCGAATGAGTCTGGACTGTGCCACAAAAATAGTTTTCTTGAGGATCGAGGAGGACAATGAGGTAGTGGTAATTGGGGAACGATGAGACTATCTGACTAATGTGATTTTTGCGTTGGTGACAAAAAAATTGGTTTGGAAAGGATGTGAGGCATTCTTGGCCTACATCAGTGTTACAGATTCTGGAGACTCTTCGATTAAGGACATTAGAATTGTCAGGGAATTTTCAAATATTTTTCCTGAGGAATTACCGGGTTTGCCTCTAAGTCGATAAGTAGAATTTGGGATCGACCTTATTCCGGGTGCAGCTCCGGTGTCTATTGCACCCTACTGAAGGGCACCAAAAGAGCTTACGGAGTTTAAGGCTCAAATTTAAGAATTGTTGGATCGAGGGTTTATTCGTCCCAGTGTGTCTCTGTGGGGAAGACCTGTTTTATTTGTTAAAAAGAAAGATGGGATGATGAGGATGTGTATCGACTACTAGTAACTAAATAAGCTGACCATTAAGAATAAGTACCCCTATCGAGGATAAATGATATGTTCGATCAGTTTCGAGGAGCTTCAGTTTTCTCTAAGATTGATCTACGTTCAGGATATCATCAGTTGGGAGTTAAGGAGACCGATGTGCATAAGATGACATTTAAGACTCAGTATGGACATTATGAGTTCTTGGTTATACCTTTTGGGTTAAATAATGCACCAGCGGTATTTATAAACTTGATGAACCGTGTGTTCTGGCCTTATCTAGACCAATTTGTGGTTGTATTCATTGATGATATTCTTGTGTATTCTAAAACTGAAGATGAGCACGATGAACATCTCAGGGTGGTACTATAGATTCTTTGAGAGAAATAATTGTATGCGAAGTTCAGTAAGTACGAGTTCTGGCTCTAAGAAGTAGCCTTTTTGGGTTATGTGGTTTCTGCTGAGGGGATTCGTGTTGATCCTCGTAAGATTGAGGCTATGTTGGATTGGAAACAGCTGAGGAATGTGTCTGAAATTCATAGCTTTCTGAGGCTGGTAGGGTATTATTGTCGCTTTGTAGAAGGGTTCTCCTTGATCGTAACTCTGATGACAAAGTTTTTGCGTAAGGGAGTTCCTTTCATTTGGACTGATGTATAGCAGGAGAGCTTTGATAAGCTCAAAACTGTTCTGACTCGAGCTCCTATTCTGATCCAGCTTGACCCTGGTAGAGACTTCGTGGTTTATAGTGATGCTTCACATGTCAGTTTAAGGTGTGTATTGATGTAGGATGGTAAGGTGGTAGCGTATGTATCTCGTCAGCTCAAAACTCACAAAGCAAACTATCCTACGCATGATTTGAAATTAGCTGTGGTAGTGTTTGTTTTAAAAATCTGGAGGCACTACCTATACGGTGAGAAGTGTACTATCTATACTGATTATAAGAGCCTCAAGTACCTCCTCATTCAGAAGGAGTTAAATCTTAGGCAGCGTAGATGGGTAGAGCTGCTTAAAGATTATGATTGTACAATTGAGTACCATCCTAGTAAGGCCAATGTAGTGGCTGATGCGTTGAGCCGTAGAGCCATAACCAATCTGAGAGCGATGTTTGCTCGACTTAGTCTTTTCGATGATGGGAGTCTGCTGGCAGAACTTCAAGTTAAACCGATATGGATTGATCAAATCAGAGATAAACAGTTGAGGGATAAGTCTCTTGAGTTGCGTTTTCGTCAGGTTGAGAGTGGTGCTACTAGTGATTTTGGGGTTAACAATGATGGGGTACTGTCTTTCCACAGTCAAATTTGTGTACCGAATGATAAGGATATGAGACCCTCGATTCTGAAGGAGGCGCATAGTAGCCCTTATACTATATATCCCGGCGGGAATAAAATATACCGAGACCTGCGAGAGTTGTATTGGTGGCCAGGGTTGAAGAGTGAAGTTACTGACTTCGTTGCTCACTGTTTGACTTGTCAGTAGGTTAAGGCTGAGCAACAGTTACTTTCGGGTTTGCTGCAGTCAGTAAAGATACTGTTATGGAAATAAGAGCGAGTAACGATGGACTTCATTAGTGGGTTGCCTCTAACACCCACTAAGAAGGATTCTGTCTGGGTCATCGTAGACCGATTGACCAAATCTGCTCACTTCATCTCGGTTAGGACAAACTTCTCTATACAAAAATTAGCTAAACTCTACATCTCTGAAATAGTGAGGCTACAAGGGGTACCCGTCTCTATCATATCGAATAGGAATCTACGTTTCACGTCTCGATTTTGGAAAAAGCTTTATAAGACTCTAGGTTCAAGATTAGGCTTCAGTGCTACTTTTCATCCTCAGACAGATGGTCAGTCGAAGAGGGTGATTCAGATAATAGAGGACATGTTGAGGAGCCGTGTTATTGATTTTCGAGGTAGTTGGGAGGAGTACTTGCCATTAGCAGAGCTCACCTACAATAACAGCTATCAGTCTAGTATACAAATGACACCTTACGAGGCCTTGTATAGTCGTAAGTGTCGCATTACCTTGTGCTAGACTAAGTTAGGTAAGCAACGTGTTCTAGGTCCGGAATTGGCTTCTGAAACTGAGGATAAAGTTAGATTGATTAGGGATCAACTAAAAGCGTCTTCTGATAGGCAGAAGTCCTACACAGATCAGAAGCATTGAGAGATAGAGTATTCTGTGGGAGACTTCATTTTTCTCAAGGTTTCGCCATGGAAGAAGGTGTTGAGGTTCGGTTGCAAGGGCAAGCTAAGCCCTCAGTTTATTGGACAGTACTGGATTCTGAAACGAGTGAGACCAGTCGCTTATTAGTTGGAACTACCTTCAGAGCTGGATTGCATTCATGATGTTTTTCATGTCTCGATGTTGAGACGCTACCGCTCTGATCCTATGCACATTGTTCCTGTGGAGGAAATTGAAATTAGGCCAGATCTAACGTTTGAGGAGAAGCTAGTTCAGATTCTAGATCGCGATGTTAAGATTCTACGAAGGAAGTCTGTCCCTTTAGTGAAAGTGCTGTGGCGAAATCATAGCACTGATGAGGCTACTTGGGAGCCGAAGGATTCAATACGTCAGTAGTATCCTCACCTTTTTTTATCAGGTAAAATTTCGAGGCCGAAATTTTCTTTTAGGGGGTAAAGTTGTAACGCCTTAAGTTTTGAAAATGTGTTTTTATGTTTTAGTGACACAACTATGTGTCTGTTTCAGTGGTTATGTGTTTTGGGTGTGTGTGGGAGGTCTCAAGTTCAAGCCTTGCTTTTGGAAAAATTTGGCTTTTTCCTGAAATAAGCCTCAACTTCTAGTCAGCAAGCTTATATTAAATTATTTGTAATTTCATAACAGAATAGGTCTGCTGGTCTGGTGGTTAAGGTCTATGTTGGAGTGTGAGAGGTCTGGAGTTTAAATCACCGTGTAAGCAAGGGAATTTATTTTTACCTGAGTTGACTGGGAGTGTTTGAGTGGAGTTGAAATTCTGAAAATGGTGGAAGTAGTGGGCGGTTTTGGGAGATTGAGGGTAGTGGGAATATTTTGTGGGATTAAGGAGTAATCTAGGGGATTTTGAGGTTATCTGCATATCAATCTTTTATTTTTCCTTTTCTTTTTCTCGAAAATCCCTTTCTTTTCTGACGTTTTGCACTCCCCAACATTCTGTCAAAATTTCAATTGTATTTTTCCCTCTTTTCCGTTCTTTCGTCTTTCTATCCATCTTGTTCTTTTGCAAAGTGATTTGCACTAGTGCGGTTCGGCAAGTCCTCTTTTCTTTTCGTTGTAACCGTGTAACAATTGAGCAGGAATCTAATTTTCTGCAGTTGATGGTGTAGGAGAAGACTTTGGGCAATAAGTTTCGTTCTGGTTGTTTTTAGCGGTGTTAACGTAGATTTTCTTGGGCGGTAAGTCATGTTTCTGTTAAGTTATCGTTTTCAAATTCACTTGTTAATCCGCTAAATCGGTAATGGATACTATTGTTTTAGGTGGGAGAAGTCTTGAGTGTGTTTTTTCGATGAATCGATATCAGGTGTGTACCCAAAAACACAGAAAACGAAAAATGACAAAAGCTGAAAAATGATTTTGTCGACACCATATAGGCGTGTGGTCGCCCATGTAGTAGGCCGTGTGGCAGTACATGGCCGTGTAAATGACAAGGCCAGGTCGTGTGCTAAGGACACGGTCGTGTGATGGCTGGGTGAGGTCGTGTGTGACGACCAACTATGCCTTGTGGGCCATACGAGCGTGTGGGGTTCTGGGCCAGATCACACGGCCAAGGCCAAATTGGGCTGTGTGGGCCAACACGCCCAGGCCATATGAGCGTGTGAGTCCATTTTTCTGAAATGATCTATAATGTTGCACGGGTCGCCCAAGTTGACTATGGACCTACTGTAGGGTCAATAAGCATTACTTAGACCCCTAAACGAGTATTCTGATTGTCTAATTTCGATACTGAGCATGGATGTGATATTTGAATTGATTATATTATCTAATAAATTGCGTATTAGCATGTCATATTTATATGTTGCATTGCATGGGTTGATGTTTTGGAGGAAGTATTCTGAAAGGCTCTTAAGCTTGACATGTGGCAGCTCAGCTGCAATTATCTGGTTATGTGCTGTATTCGATACAGCAAAGTGTGTAGGGATAGGTGGGTCGATTTTATCCCTATATGGTGTGCAGGGTTGGATGGAGTTGGTGTGTAGAGGCTAGTGGGTAGGACTCTATTATTCTGTTATGTTCTGCATGTTATATTTGAGATAGGTTAAGGCTCTAATTCGTATATGATTCTGTATCTGAGTGGGCTAAGGTTCACACCGATTCTGTAAAGGGCTCAGGCCCGAACTATATATAGATATATGACTGATTTCGAATATTGTGCTGTGTGTATATTTTTCTGTGGTGATTACACACTGAGTTTGCAAAAACTCACCCTTTTCTATTTAATCTATTCGGTAATTCCCAGTATTAGACGGATCGGTGCAGCGGAGGACTCGACAGTGGCTACTACTTCTGCCTCACGATAAATTTACGGTTTTATACTTATCATAGTTTTAATTTTTATTTGGGAATTTTGATGTAATTATGGCCATTATGGGTTTCTGTTTAAATTTGGGTTTTGCAACATTTTATGGTTTTACTGCTAGTAGTAGGAAAACTCGAGTTTTCAAAATAAACAAACGTTTTATCAAAATATTCACGACCACTCAACAGTTTCGAAAGCTTTTGAGTAGGTTAACATTTTGAAGATGATAAACTAAATAGATAACTTAGTTTGAAAACCAGTGTTAAGATAATATAGTGTTTTAAAATGGGAAATGAGGTGATAGCAACGATACGATTTCAAAAGCACTATCATGTGACATCGCTAGATTCGGCCATAACGTCCAGGCTGGGCTTGGGGTGTTATATGAAATTGGTATTTGGTATATATGTTGAATGATTGTTGTTAGAATTGTTGTTATAAACTTGGAATAGGTACCAAATGATTCATTTTTATCGAAAATAGGGTCTTCGTCCTGACGAGCATCTTTCTTCGTCCAACATTGGTTGACAGTATGTGACGTCATGATGTTGAGTGGCCTGAGGTCGTGATGTGACGTGAAAATTTTTTTACCTATGTCACAGCGTAGAAGGGGATGACATCACGACGTTAGCCTTAAACTTTTAAAAACTTTGCAATTTGGTCTTATTTCGAGTTCAGGTTGACATAAGTACTTTCGTAAGCTCGATTAAGACTTAGAATTGATTGTGTAACATGATTTGGTTGTGTAGAATTGATTGTGTAACATGATTTGGTTGTGATTAAAACTTAAATTACATGTGTAAATGATTATTTATTGCATATTTGACTGTCGTTGTTCCGACAATGAATGTGGCATCATGTAGCTTGTACCTGACGGTCAGGTCAGACGAGGGGTGTTACAGCGAATATAAAACAAGTAGGATCTATTGAAGGATACCGTATTTCACCCAATTTCCCATCTATCTCTCTCCTTCCTTTTGCAAACAACTACATTCTATTTTTTACTACCAATCTTTAGAATGTCTCTAATATTATTCACTATATTGATCTCTTTAAAGAAGCTACAAGACAAACCATTAATTTCGACAAGTCTTCAATCTTTTTCTCTCCAAATACACTTATATAGATACTGAGGATTCCATCTTAATAGCCATAAGAATTCCAGAGACGCTTCCTAACTCAAACTATCATTGGCTACCATCCATCCTAAAAAAGGGGAAGAAAAATATTTTTTTTTCTTAGAGACAAGATTTGTTTATGTATTAGAAGTTGGAAAGGGAAGTTTCTTACTCAAGCTGGTTAGGAAATTCTGACAAAAGTAGTGATGTCTTCGATGCGAATGTATATTGTGAATTGTTTTAAATCTCTATCATTTTGTTTTGATGTGAATGTTCTCCTTGATAAGGTTTGGTGGGGATGAGCTAATTCAATGAAGAACTCAATCAATTGAATGTTTTGTAATAAATTGGCAATACCATGAAGAATATAGGAATGAGGTTTCATGGTTTTCATGTTTTCAACTTGTCTTTATTAACCCAACAAGCGTGGCATTCAACCAAGAACCCCAGTCAAAGTAGGCACTGATTTTAAAAGGGATCTATTTCCCATCATTAATTCTAATTCAAGCTAGAAAGGGTAGAATATGTTCATATGAATTGAATAGTATCTTAGAAGGTCTTAGTTTCTTAGAAAAAATGTATTAAGATGGAACATCGATAATGAGGACAAAATTCTTATCTAGGATGAAAAATGGATACCTCTAAACCTCGGTTTTAGAACAATATCATTAAGGTCTAATGATCAAGGTCTTACACTGGTCAATCATTTCCTCTCTAATTACCATAAAATATGGAATTTAAATACCTTACGATCTTTATTTAATGATAATGACATGAAAGCCATTAGAAAAATCCTACTAGGTGTTCATAATCAAGTAGATAAACTTATTTGGTGTAACACTCTTTACCCGACCCGACCACCAGATTCAGGTTATAGGGTGCTACGCTCCAAAATTTTAAATTTTAACTAACACATTCTTTTAGTACACTCCGCCTAATAGATTAATTAATTTCCAATAATATTTATAACTCAATTCAATAATCAACTTTGCCAACTATATGAATTTAATACATTTATATTGCACAAAGTAGTTTTAATATATAGACAATTTTATTTGAACTTAGAAATGTATCCTACAGACCTATATAATTTCAACTTATGTCTGACCCTAAGACTCTACCTTTGGGTCACCTTGTTGTATGCATATTACAACAAGAAACAATTCTACCTAAGCACGACAGTTTCTGGCCTGGTTCTTCTGTAACCTCTTTAATTTCCTTAATATTTGCAATACATAATGTCACATACGTAAGTACGTATGAACTTAGTGAGGTATCCATACCTTACTTTAGCAAAATTCTAACAAATTGGCTCTTTATGATTTAGAATTTAAGTATGATTGTCTATACTAGGACGGCTTGCCAATCTCATTGGCGTAGTGTCTACGTAACACGAACTAGCTCACTTGTACTTGGTACATTATCCTCAAAATACCATCGCTTATTTCCTCACGCATCCTGGAGAACAATTCATCTTACTTGATTACAGTTGATCTACATCTGACGACTTGATAACAGAAGGTTTCACGTTTCACATTCGACTATACAAAGCCTTGTACACACAAAGCTTCCACTGATAGATGTAATACCAAAATACAAATTTAGTAGCGATTGATCTCTTGGTGGATTATCCTTGCTAAATCTATCTTCATTAGTTGCCTATGAGAGCTAACATACCTAGTGAGTGTGCAGGAGACCATCTGAAGGTGAACAAACTCAATATTGATAGATGTGTTGCAACACGAGAAGTTCGATGTCACAACATAGGGAGCAGAATGCAAGAATCTTGAGACTGCCTTCGGTGTTACAAAACAACCATGAGATGTCACAACACACCCCTGAAGCTACTTTGAACCTGAGGACACTACCTTCGATGTTGCGACACAAGCACTAGAGTGTCGTGACATCAATTCTGTACGGGAAATACTTACGAGCCAGGGGTATTTTGGTCTATATAATTGAAATTTAAACACAAGAGCATCAACTGACCTAGGGTTGAGGACGACGACAACCCTAACTCTATAAATAGGCTATTAAACACTTATTAGAGAACATCTTTTGATCTTCTTAAGTTTTTTTTGTAATTTTAGTTTTAGTTTTTCCTTTTTTTTAGGCTTTAGGTTTATTTCAGTTCTTCGTATCCATATTATTTGGAGAAGATTCTTTGTATACTTGGAATAAATCTTGTAGATTCTGTGCTTACAATCAATCAAATACAATTCAGGATTATCGAAACCTTTCTCTTGATTTATTCTTTATGCATATCTTATTTGTCAAGATAATTATTTTCATAAGATCCATGAGAAACTAATCCTCTTATGGGGGATTAGTGAGTGAATGTGTGATTAACTGATTACTATGTAAGGTTCTCTTAACGAATAATCTATTTGGGAGAGGAAGAACTTAAACCCTATATAATAGCCCGTTTTCAGTGAAA